>NC_064292.1:3312641-3373194 GCF_019186545.1 Solanum stenotomum
CCTCAGTTGAAGATCGAGCGACTGTTCTTTGTTTCTTTAATGACCAACTGATTGGTGTTAAGCCAGATAGATAACATAAGCAGAAGTAGAGGTACGATTATCGTGGTCCCCTGCCCAATCTGCATCAGTATAAACATGAAGGGCAGCATTAGATCCATGGTGAAAAAGAAGCCCATGATGGATAGTTGATTTGAGATACCGAAGGAGGCGCTTCACTGCTTGCCAGTGTGTGTGAGATGGCTGATGCATAAATTGAGAGAGCTTATTAACAACAAAGCTTATGTCTGGTCTAGTAAATGCAAGATACTGGAGCTTGCCAATTGCACTTCGATATTGTTTTGCATCTGTAGGAGGGGAGCCATCATTCAACCTAAGTGAAATTGGGGTGGATAATGGTATATAAACACCCTGGCAGTCCTTCATAAAGAACTCCTGCAAGATGTCCATTATGTACTTGGTTTGAGAAAGAAATAATCCAGCTGATTGTGGAAGGACTTCAATGCCTGGGAAAAAAAGTAGTGGTCCAAGGTCTTTGAGTGAAAAACGGTTGGAGAGTGCGCTCTTGATGTTGTTAATAGTTTGCAAGTTATTTCCTGTAATAACAATATCATCTACATACAAGCAAGAAAATGACAGTGTTATGAGAGTGTAAGGTAAATAAAGAGTGCTCAGAATGAGTCTTGCGAAATCCAGCAGAAATGAGAAAATTTGTGAGCTCGGTGTACCAAGAACAGGGTGCTTGTTTGAGACCATACATGGCTTTGTTTAGTTTGCATACATAGTTTGGGTAATCAGGATTCTCAAAACCTTTCGGTTGTTTCATAAAGACTTCCTCAGTCAGTGTACCTTGTAGAAAAACATTGTTTATGTCTAGTTGATGGAGTGGCCACTTGTTTTGTGTGGCGATGGCAAGTACTATTTGAATGGTTGTTGGTTTGACAACCGGACTGAAAGTATCAACATAATCGATTCCAGGCCGTTGAGTGAAACCTTTGACAACAAGGCGAGCCTTGTACCGTTCAATTGATCCATCAGGTTTGCGCTTAATACAGAAGATCCATTTATTCTCCACAATATTTTGGTGATCAGATGGAGGAATAAGGTTCCATGTTTGGTTGCTCATGAGAGCGTCAAATTCACTTTGAATAGCTTGTCTCCATTGTGGGTCCTTACAAGCTTGTTTAACTGTGACTGGTGGTATTTGGGATGTAAGGGTGGCCATGGATGCATACTTTGGATTAGGCTTAGTGATTTGATATTGGGAACGGGTGACAGGGCGTCGTGGTGGTAAAGACTGGTTGGTCTGAGAAGGGAGGTTAAGTTGTGGTGAGTGCTGCTGCTGGGGAAGGGAATTAGAAGGGGGAATGTAGACGATTCAGCAGTAAAAAATGAATTATCTAGAGGGGAGGAAGTTACCTGATTTCGTTGGATTGCTGAAAGTTCTGACGGAGGACGCATAACTATTGCTGGTGCAGTAGAGTCATTTGGACGAACAACCAAGTTTGGATCTTTGATTGGAAGTGGACTTCTTAGAGTAATAGGAAAAAGATATTGTATGATCTGGACAAGATAGAGTAGAGGAAGATGTATCCGAATCGGATGTGGAATTAAACCATGAAATATTCTGAGGGATTCCCTTGTACTTGGAAAAAATATTTTCATAAGGAAAAATATCTTCCAAAAATTTTACGTCTCTGGAGAAATATATTTTTGAGGATTCAGGATCAAAGCATTGATGACTATGAAAGTGAGTGGAGAATCCTAAATAGACACATGGTGTGGATCTTGGTTCAAGTTTATTTTTAGTATATGGCTTTAGCCAAGGATAGCATAAGCAACCAAACATAAAAAGTGAGAAAATATTGGGAGCTGTACCAAAAAGAGTTTGATATGGAGAAATATTATCTGAGGATGTAGGAAATCTATTAATTAAGTAAACAGCAATTTGACAAGCAAAACTCCAAAATAGGGTGGTAGTGATGCTTGGTGAAGTAGGGTTCTAGCAGTTTTGATAATGTGCCTATGACGTCCTTCAGCTAAGGCAATTCTTTGTGGGGTATATGGGGGAGAGGAGAAGTGTTGAATCCCAAATTCAGGAAGAAGTGATTTTAGTCCCTTAAATTCTCCTCCCCCATCAGAATATAAGGTGAGAATCTTAGTATTGAAAAAGTTCTCAATGAGTGGCCGAAATTCAGAGAAGACCTTGACTACATCACTTTTTTGTTTAAGTGTATAGAGCCAAATATATTTGGTAAACTGATCGACAAAAATGATGTAATAGCGCTTTTGATCAAGGGATAGAACGGGTGAAGGACCCCAAACATCGGTATAGAGTGTTTCAAATGGTCTTGAACTTTTCAAAGAGTTACGTGAGAAAGGAATCCTGTGGCTTTTATTGCAATGACATGAATTACAAGATTGAAAATTATCAAAATAAGGCAACTGGTAATTTCTTAAAAGAAGCTTCAAAAGACGGATATTAGGATGTCCTAAACGACGATGCCACAGAGATAAAGGAACTTGAGAAGTATTTGCCGTGTAGGCTGTAGGAGATGAATGTGTTGAAGTCGCAAACGTTGGCCCCCGTAGTCAGTGCCTTCACAACAAAAGAGAAAGGAAAGAATTCAATAGATGTTTGGTTTTGTTGACAAAATTTTAAAACAGATATAAGATTCTTTTTGATAGATGGAGTACACAGAATATTATGTAAAGAAAAGGAATGTATGGGAGAGTTTAATGTAGTGGAACGAGTGTGGGTGATCGAAATACCGTTACCATCACCCATTGAAACTTGTTCAGGACCCGTGTATTCATGTGGAGAGGCTATGTTCTGAGAATCAGCAGTGATATGATGTGAGGCACCGGAATCCAGAATCCATGGAGCAGTATTGGGAAAAGACCGAGCAGCAAACATGGCCTTAGCGTCAAAATGGTTATGCGACTTGGAACGTCAAACATTTGCAGTGTGACCAAAATTTTCACATAACTGACATTGGATTTGCATTTTGGCCTGCAAAGGAATAGAGGGGCGCCATGGCTGGGAAAAGTTTCCATTGCTTTGAGTGTGGGGGGTACACCATTGTTGCGTTCCAGAAGGAGTAGTTTGCGAATGCCATTGAGGCTGACCAGACCATCGGCGAGTTTGCCTGTTGCTGTTGTTATTGTGATTATTTGTTCTCTGTGCAACTTGAGCAGTGATTGGAGTTGGTGGTTGCTTCTTATCAGTTTACTTTAGATAAAGTTCATGATCCGTGAGCTTGTGATCCAATTCCTCATTTGAAATAGGAGAGTCTCTTGAACGAATAACAGTACTTAAAGGCTCATATTCAGATCCAAGGCCACTCAGAATTTTTACAACCAACTCTTCATTAGAAATGCGAGCACCGGCAGCAGCTAATTCATCAGTGATAGTTCTTATCTCCCTGAGATTATCAGTGACAGATTTTTGATCTCGCTGAACTTTCGCCAATGCATCTCGAAGACTGTAGATCCTGGTTTGAGATCTATTTGCATATGTAGTATGCAAATAGTCACATGCTTCTTTTGAAGTTTCGGCAGAGGCAACTGATGGTGCAATGGTGGAGTCAACAGATGCCATTAAGTCGTTGCAGATGAGATTATCTTGCTGAAACCAGATTTTGAAATCTGGATTGACGACATCTTTTGTGTCTTGCTTAATGGTGCGTGGTGGCGGCGTTATGGATCCATCAAGATAGCTCATTAAGTCAAACCCATTCATGACCTTTTGAATTTGAGCTTTCCATGTTACAAAGTTTGCACCACCAGTAAGTTTGATTGGAAGTTGTGCAGTTGGGTTGATGTTAATGATTTGCGTTTTGGTTGAAGCAACATTCACAATTGTGGATGAAGTGTTGATTGGGTCATCACTGTTCAGATTGATGTCCGAAGCAGATGAGTTCACCATTGTTTTTAGGTGGTTTGGAAAGGAAAGGGAATTTTTTTTGAATAAGATGGGAAGATGATTACAAGTTTATACTCGTTTGAGTGTTGATAGCTCTAATACCATAAAGGAGCAGAATACACAAGAGAAATGTTTTTTGTGTCTTTCATTGATACAATGTGTTGTTTAAATACAAAAGAATTATGTGGTAAAAGATCCCACAATATCAGTAAAACTAATGAATCCTATCAAGTAATTAAAGGTAAAGAATCAGAGAACATACAATAATGAAATCAGAATATATGATACTGATAATGGAAAATATTTCATCTTCATTTAGCTTCTTTAACCTCAACCTGTGCTTGAGTGATGATTCATTTCATAACATAAAGGTTAAGTTGGAAGAAACCATTGAAACATTGGAGGTGTTGGAAAAGCAAATTGGTCGCCTTGGCTTAAAGGATCATTTTGGTTCAACTAAACAAGAAACAAGAACACCTTCAACTTCTTTGGTTGATGATTCTGATATATTTGGAAGGCAGAGCGAAATAGAGGATTTGATTGACCGTTTATTGTCTGAAGATGCAAATGGAAAAATGCTGACTGTGGTTCCTATTGTTGGAATGGGCGGCGTGGGTAAGACAACACTTGCTAAAGTGGTTTACAATGATGAGAGGGTGAAGGACCATTTTGGTTTGAAAGCTTGGTTTTGTGATTCTGAGGCATATGATGCTTTCAGAATAACAAAAGGTTTACTTCACGAAATTAGCCCATTTGACTTGAAGGCTGATGACAATCTTAATCAGCTACAAGTCAAATTGAAGGAAAGATTAAAGGGAAAGAAGTTTCTTATTGTTCTGGATGATGTCTGGAATGACAACTACAACGAGTGGGATGACTTGAGAAATGTTTTTGTACAAGGAGATATAGGAAGTAAGATCATTGTGACAACACGTAAAGAGAGTGTTGCCTTGATGATGGGTAGTGGGGCAGTCAACGTGGGGACTCTGTCTGATGAAGTCTCTTGGGATTTATTCAAACGACATTCACTAGAAAACAGGGATCCTAAAGAACATCCAGAACTTGAAGAGATTGGAAAACAAATTGCAGACAAGTGCAAAGGGTTGCCTTTAGCTCTAAAGGCACTTGCTGGTGTTTTACACTGCAAATCAGAGGTGGATGAGTGGAGAGACATTTTAAGAAGTGAAATATGGGAGATTCCAAGTTGTTCGAATGGTATATTACCAGCGTTGATGTTACGCTACAATGATCTTCCTGCACACTTGAAGCAATGTTTTTCTTATTGTGCAATATATCCCAAAGATTATGAATTTTGCAAAGACCAAGTTATTCACCTGTGGATTGCTAATGGTCTGGTACAGCAGTTGCATTCAGGTAACCAATACTTTCTTGAGTTGAGATCAAGATCATTGTTCGAAAGGGTCCCCGAATCTGAATGGAAACCAGAGGGATTCTTAATGCATGACCTTGTCAATGATTTGGCCCAAATTGCATCTTCAAATCTTTGTATAAGGTTGGAAGAGAACAAAGGATCGCATATGTTGGAACAATGTCAGCACTAATCTTATTCAATGGGAGAACATGACTTTGAGAAATTGAAATCACTCTTTAAATCAGAGCAGCTGAGGACATTACTTGCAATCAATATCCTTGAGCACTATTATTACAACATAAAGCTAAGGAAGAGGGTGCTGCATAACATACTGCCAAGACTAAGATCCTTAAGGGCATTATCATTGTCTCATTACCAGATTAAGGAGTTGCCAAATGACTTGTTTATCAAATTAAAGCTCCTCAGATTTTTGGACCTTTCTCTGACATATATTGAAAAGTTGCCTGATTCTGTTTGTGAATTGTATAACTGGGAGACACTTCTCCTGTCAGATTGTAATTATCTTAAGGACCTACCGCTGCAGATAGAGAAGTTGATTAACTTGCGTCATCTTGACATAAGCAACACTTGGCGCTTGAAGATGCCCCTACATCTGAGCAAGTTGAAAAGCCTCCAAGTGCTAATGGGAGCCAAGTTTCTTTTAGGTGGTTTGAGAATGGAAGATTTGGGTGAAGCACAGAACTTGTATGGATCTCTATCTGTTGTAAAGTTGCAAAATATGGTTGATAGAAGGGAAGCTGTGAAGGAAAAGATGAGGGAGAAGAATCATGTTGAGAAGTTATCATTGGAGTGGAGTGACAGTAGTAGTGCCGACAATTCACAAACTGAAAGAGACATACTTGATGAGCTATGCCCACATACAAACATAAAAGAAGTCGAAATCACTGGATATAGAGGGAAAAAATTTCCAAATTGGCTAGCTGATCTTTCATTTCTTAAGCTAGTACAATTGTCTCTTAGAAACTGCAAGGACTGTTATTCCTTGCCAGCACTAGGACAACTCCCTTGTTTAAAATTCCTTTCGATTAGAGGGTTGAATGGACGGAAGAATTCTATGGTAGTTTGTCCTCCAAAAAGCCTTTTAACTCTCTTGTGGAGCTTAGATTTGAAGATATGCTGGAGTGGAAGCAATGGCACCTACTAGGAAGTGGAGACTTTCCTACACTTTAGAAGCTTTTCATTATAAATTGCCCTGAAGTCAGTTTGGAGACACCCATCCAACTTACAAGTTTAAAAAGGTTTCAAGTTGTTGGTTCTTCTAAGGTTGGAGTTGTTTTTGATGATGCTCAACTGTTTACATCCCAAGTTGAGGGAATGAAGCAGATTGAGGTATTATATATTAGTGATTGTAACTCTGTTACTTCCTTTCCTTTTAGCATACAGCCCACTATCTTGAAGAGAATTGAGATATCTCGTTGCCGGAAATTGAAATTGGAAGCGCCAGTTGGTGAGATGAGTATGTTTCTGGAGTATGTTGGTGAGATGAGTATGTTTCTGGATTGCAAAAATGTGATATATCACCTGAGTTACTCCCAAGAGCACGCGAATTGTGGGTACAGGATTGCCACAACCTTACTACGTTTTTGATTCCTACTGCGACTGAAAGACTCTATATTTGGAATTGTGAGAATCTTGAAAAACTATCGGTGGCATGTGGGGGGACCCAGATGACGTATTTGTTTATTAATGACTGTTCAAAGCTCAAGTGTCTGCCAGAACATATGCAGGAACTCCTTCCATCTCTTAAGGTACTGAATCTGCAAAATTGTCCAGAAATAGAGTCCTTCCCTCAAGGAGGATTGCCCTTCAATTTACAACAACTTCATATCTACAATTGCAAGAAACTGGTGAACCGCCGAAAGGAGTGGCGTTTACAAAGACTCACAGAGTTATGGATCTTACATGATTGCAGTGACGAAGAGATTGTTGGTGGTGAGAATTGGGAGTTGCCTTCCTCTATTCAAACACTTAGAATATGGAATCTGAAAACATTAAGCAGCCAACATCTCAAAAGACTCACCTCTCTTCAACATCTATATATTGAAGTAAAAAGGATGCCATCTTCCCTCTCTAAACTAGATATTTCAGAATGTCCATTGCTCACACCACTACTAGAATTTGACAAGGGGGAATACTGGCCAAATATTGCTCAAATTCCCATCATATATATCGATAACGAATGCATGTGATGATTAAAACGAATGGCTCTCCAACTGATGTAAGCTATTCTTTTCCCTCAGAAGTTTTTTATTTCCGTTTACTTCACTTCGTTTTTTGGTTAATTCTTTTCATTTTTAAAATCTTATTGAGCAGTGTGGATCATTTATTGCTCAAACCACGTCTACTGACCAAAAATTGTTCATATTTCCACCATAAATGTTGCTTGGCAGAACCTGTAATTATTAAAACAAGTGCTGCTTATATGGATGTAATTTATTCAATTTCCTTAGTATATTTTGATTTATGGTTAATTATCTTTGATTTTGACTTTTGATATTCAGAGAACTTTGAAGATTATGAAGTTTGCTTCAAATTAGGTTCAAGTGACACCTCAGAGCTAGCGGAAAATCAAGAAAGTATATTCTGCTCGGGATGAATTCAAGGTCAGATCTGAGGCCAAGTTAAAGGGCATACTTATGTATTATGCCAATACCATTAGAACGGTAGAAGTCTATTTGGATATAATTGTTTTGAGACACTTTCAAAGTGGTGCTTCTAACAGTGAAGCAAACATTCAACTTATACTTACATGATTAAAGCAGTTTTTCCACTAATAAGGACATGAGAATTCATATAGTAAGTTTAGATATTGTTGGTAATATCGTTTTCATTGCTCAAAAGTTGTTTAACATATGATTGGCATTTGTTGATCCAAATTTGTATTTTTCTGTTTATCTTCCTTCATCTATCTTTTGGTTTACAAGTCTTCTGATTGAGTTATAATGCATGTCTCCATTGGAAATATAGGATTGACTATCGACTCTAAAGGAACTAGAGTTACATCTCTATTCCATTCAAGAGCTTTTATGTGTTTTCACCATATTTTAAGACCACAAAAAATGGACAAATTTCTTTTCTTAGGAACATATACAAGATTCATAACTACAAAAAGAGACATTTTCGAGTGGATTTTCTTGTATCTGTTCCTTAGAACTTCATTTGTTCCATCCTATGTAACACTCTTTCCTTTTTCTATTCTGTTCCGAATAGAATTTCTTTCTTAAAATCCACGCGCAATCAAACACTCCTTCACATATAATGAAAGGGGGTACAAAATACTACTATTAACAGCAATAAGGAAAAAAAGTTTGAAGAAAAAAGAGCTATGCAGTTTAGTGGTTACCTTAATATCAGTTATATCTCCAACAGCAAATATATTTCTATGACCCTTGATTCTAAGATTCTCATCAACCTTCAATCTTCCAAAATTATCGATTCGATCCTTCAAATACGTCTCCCTTAACCACTCTGAACCCAGTGATTTTCTCGTGCAATGAAAATGGCAATCCTCTCTGATAGTTTCCCCAGACGNTGGATACAGAACATCCATGCTTTAGCTTTGTTTTATCATTTTCTGAAAAGGACATCAAAAACAGCCTAACCTCACGCCCATTTTGACTTGTAATATACAACATGACAGGACAATTGCAAAAGAGAAGATCTAATCACTAGTATATCTCGACAACAACATACCCAATGTAATCCCACAAATGATATTTGGGGAGGGTACGATGTGCACAATCTTTACCTCTACCTTTGTGGGGGTAGGGAGATTGTTTCCTGTAGACCCTCGGCTCAAAAGAAATGAAGAAATAATAGCATCGTGCAAGAATGTATGATAACAAAATTACATTGTACAAAGTAAATGAAGCAACGTATAGTAATAAACATTGAAAAAAAAGGAAGCTACGCAATTACTAAATAATAATACTAGTACATCTCGAACTCTTTGTGAAATAGTAGAACAGTCATGATCAAGACAATTGGCTGAATCCCGTGAAATTAAACCTGACAGAAGAGCCGGCTTACGAGTAAAGAATCTTTTCTCAACGGATACAAAACATTAATGCTTTAGCTTCATTTTATCATTTTCCAAAAAAGTTGATAAACTTAGCGAGAATAAATATCTCATATGATTATTTTGATTTCATCAAAACTTGCCAAGATAAACGTACAAGTAATTTGCTCGTTGAAAAGCAGACGATATGGTAAATCTAACGAATTAAGCACATATATCTAAGCAAATTGATGTATGTTCTTACCTTTAAAAACATGTTAAAAAGTGATGGTTGGCACAAAAGGTTGTATTTATATTATTTTTAACAAAAATAAGGGGGGTAATAGACCCCCAGAAAATTGTCTTTTTCAAAAAATAGATCAAGTTCCAAAAAGGAAACTAATCTAATTTTATCAGTCAAAACAAAATAACTTTCTATGCTTTTTAACTCATAATTTATGACATATATAAGATCATAGTAACTCATCATCAATTTTCATTTAAATAATGATTAAGAAATTCTAATAAAAAAAATTATTTCTTAGAGCCTGTTTGTTTTGGCTTAAAAGTTGGTCAAATATATTTTTAAGTCATTTTTAGTTTTTGAGTGTGTTTGACAAAGTTAAAAATAATTTAAAATAAGTTAAAAACCAAAAGTAAGACTCCCCCCTATTTATATTTTTATTTTGACTTTAAAGCTACTTTTTTCAATCTATCCAAACGGGCTCTAATCTTTTTTGAATTGAAGTAGGATAAACATTTGCTATAGAAAAAAATGTTATTCAGAAAAGAATATAATAACAATCTATTTATTTGGGAAAAAAAAATAGCTTTGATCCATTAAGTAACAATAAGAGTATTTTCGAACCAAACTATTGATGACAATACTATTTAAACTAAACTATTAACTAAGAACATTTTTATTTAGTTTTACATAGTTCAAGAATATTTTTAAACCTAGTGGAGCTTGTTTGGTATGCAAGGGGGCCTGCTACACTATGAGCAAAGTAGTTATAGTTATATTATTCGTTAGTTAACCTATTTTTTATTCGTATCCAATATGGGTGGATAAAATATTTTATCCATTTTCACATAACTCATTTTAACCGTCTATATCTGAATTGACGCATTTGTTTGCTGCCCCTAGAGTAGATATTCAATTATCACTACTTTATTGAAGTTTATATTGTTTTCGATTATATAAAATACATTGTGTTATTTATTAATAATATATTATATTTGCACTTTTTATTTTTGTAATGGTTATATTTATTTATAATTTATAGTAAATTAACTTAAAATCTTATATAAAAATAATATAAACGAAAATTAATTTATAAAAATTTGTATACCAAATTTAAAATTTAAAATTAATATTATAAAAATATTACATAAAATATAATTAAGTATACTGCGAAATTAATTAAAAATATAAAAATTATAATTTTTATATAATACAAACAATAAAAATAAAAAATGATTTAGTGTTGATAAATAGTGTCACATCAATTTTAATTGCCTCAACCCAATATGAATAGTCTTTTGAAATATGAGGCTATCGTATTGGAGAAAAGCTAATGATGAGTTTTTGGCCTAACTCACGCTCGTTTGGTGTGAGGGATAAGCATAAATAATTTTGGGATAAAATTTAGATATTTTGTTTGGTTGACATGTTTGGGATAAATTATCCCACCATCTATAGTATAGTAATGAGATAAGTTATCCCGGAATAACTAAGTTATCCCTGGGATAACTAGTTCCCAACCAAACGACCCCTTAAAGCTGACCTAAAGAGATTGTGTGAGCCTGATAAAGAGACCGCCCATCTTATTAATTATCAATATGAGACTTTTTTCGTTCTTTAACAAATAGAACTATCATTGCGAATATGCCTACCTAGACCATGCATTTTTTGAAAAAGGAGGATGCGGTTTAGAGTTGCACAGTTCATCCTTGTGCTTTGATAAAATGTATAAAAATGATACTCCCTCCGTCCCATTTTATATGTCATTCCTTTTTATAAATAGTTGGACTACAATACTTGTCATTTTATAAAATTTATGCATAAATTATCATATTTTGACTATTATACTCTTGATAATTAATCTTGTCATTTATTAATAAAGTTAACTTAAAAAAACATTAAATAAGGATAGAATGGTAAAGTTACATAATTTCTTAATGCAAGTGCAAATTAAAAAAGTGACATATAAAATGAGACGGAGGGAGTAGTAAAGTAAGAAGAAATGAAAATAGAACATTACGAAGACGAAGTACTGTTGTTGGGTGAAAAGTGACACTTTTGATTAAAAAAAAAAGAGACAGTTTTGGTTCTTTTTTCTTCTATGGCTGTCCACATCCCCAACCCACCCACGCAAATTAAATAAAATATCTTTCCTCTCTTGCCTCAATTAGAGTTCGGAACCTAAATAAGCCACAAAAGATAAAAGTGATCAAAATAGGTCACTATTCTAGTAAGTAATCAAAATAGGTTTAGTGGACGAAAAAATTTCATTTTATGCAATATTCCAAATGTTTTCCGTTAGTCTCATAACATGTATATTTTAATATATAACGGAACTATTTTTTACACCTTATAAAACGAAACTATTTCTTTCACTATGTAAAGTGTAAATTTTTCTTACACTTTATAAAGTGAGTTTTTCTTACACTTTATAAAATGGAAGAAAATCTTACACATTAAGAAAAGTTACTTTATCTGTACATTGTGTATAACGTAAAGTGAGAAGAAATGCCGAATTTCAATCTATAAGAGAGTCCAAAATCTTTTACTCCAAGAATCAAAGAATTAGTCAATTATGAAAGATTTATATTTTTCCTTTAGGTAAATTAAAACTAATTATAAAAATAATATTCTGTCAAACAACATCATTTGGGTTCCACGAGCTCGCGAGCAACAATCTACACCACACTATTTCATCAGTACAAACATAGATTTGATGGTGTCTAGCTTGTGTTTGGACATACGATATGAAGTCATGATTTATAATTAATGATTGAATATGCAATTTGAAATTATGATTTGAAATTTAATTTCAAATTCTCCAAAAAGCATGATCCGATATTTCAACTTTTGAAATGTAAAATTTGATGCATAAATGTATGTGTGTATATATATATTTATTTATTTATTTATAAAAAAAAAGACTCATCATTCTGAATTTCGTGAAAGTAACTTTTCTTGAAATGTAAGATTCTCTTCCACTTTATAGAGTGTAAGAAAAACTTACACTTTACAAAGTGTAAGAAATAGTTTCGTTTTATAAGGTGTAAAAAACAGTTTCGTTATATATTAAAATATGCACGTTATGAGACCAACAAAAAATGTTTGGAATATTGCATAAAACGGATTTTTTTTCTTTCACTAAGCCTATTTTAGTTACTTACTAGAATAGTAATTTATTTTGATCACTTTTATCTTTTTGTGGCTTATTTAGATTCAGACTCCCTCAATTATTCAATTGAGATAAAAGACTGTTGTTGTTAGGTGAAAAGTGATACCCATGGAAAAGAGAAAAAAAAAAGACAAATTTAAATTATTTTTATTTTCCTATAGCTGTCAGTTGTTGACCGTGGAAAACTATAGTTGTACCAATTATAGATCTCTGATTATTCTTGTTTGCAAATTACTCTTAGCATTCAACAGTAGATAAAGTAAAGTTGTTAGTAAATCAAGATAGAAAAATTTATCTTCTCAAAATCATATTGTGTTCTCCTTGTTTTGCTTTGCAGATTTCAGAAATGGAGATTGGCTTAGCAGTTGGTGGTGCATTTCTCTCTTCAGCTTTGAATGTTCTCTTTGATAGGCTTGCTCCTCACGGTGATCTTCTCAACATGTTTCAGAAGCATACAGATGATGTTCAGCTCTTTGAGAAGCTGGGGGACATTCTGCTTGGTCTTCAAATTGTGCTAAGTGATGCAGAGAATAAGCAAGCATCAAATAAATTTGTGAGCCAGTGGTTAAATAAGCTTCAGACTGCTGTGGACGGTTCTGAAAACTTGATAGAACAAGTCAATTATGAAGCTTTGAGGCTTAAAGTGGAAGGTCAGCTTCAAAATCTTACAGAAACAAGCAACCAGCAAGTAAGTGACCTTAACCTGTGCTTGAGTGATGATTTCTTTCTTGACATAAAGAACAAGTTGGAAGACACTATTAAAAAATTGGAGGTGTTGGAAAAGCAAATTGGTCGCCTTGGCTTAAAGGAGCATTTTGTTTCCACTAAACAAGAAACTAGAACTTCTGTGGATGTTAAATCTGATATCTTTGGTAGGCAGAGCGAAATAGAGGATTTGATTAACCGTTTATTGTCTGAAGATGCAAGTGGGAAAAAGCTGACAGTAGTTCCTATTGTTGGAATGGGCGGCCTGGGTAAGACAGCACTTGCTAAAGCGGTTTACCATGATGAGAGGGTGAAGAACCATTTTGGTTTAAAAGCTTGGTATTGTGTTTCTGAGCCATATGATGCTTTGAGAATAACGAAAGGGTTACTTCAAGAAATTGGCAAATTTGACTCAAAGGATGTCCACAATAATCTTAATCAGCTTCAAGTCAAATTGAAGGAAAGGTTGAAGGAAAAGAAGTTCCTTATTGTTTTGGATGATGTGTGGAATGACAACTACAACGAGTGGGATGACTTGAGAAATCATTTTGTACAAGGAGATACAGGAAGTAAAATCATTGTGACGACACGTAAAGAGAGTGTTGCCTTGATGATGGGAAATGAGAAAATTAGCATGGACAATTTGTCTACTGAAGCCTCTTGGTCTTTATTCAAAAGACATGCATTTGAAAACATGGATCCTAAGGGACATCCAGAACTTGAAGAGGTCGGAAAACAAATTGCAGCTAAGTGCAAAGGACTGCCCTTAGCTCTGAAGACGCTCGCTGGCATGTTACGCTCCAAATCAGAGGTTGAAGGGTGGAAACGTATTTTGAGAAGTGAAATATGGCAACTGCCACAGAATGACATATTACCAGCGTTGATGTTGAGCTATAATGATCTTCCCGCACATTTAAAGCGATGTTTTTCCTTTTGTGCAATATTTCCTAAAGATTATCCATTTAGGAAAGAACAAGTTATTCATCTGTGGATTGCTAATGGTCTCGTACCAAAGGACGATGGGATAATAGAAGATTTAGGCAACCAATACTTTCAGGAGTTGAGATCAAGATCATTATTTGAAAGGGTCCCAAATCCTTCTAAAGGGAACATGGAGAATTTATTCTTGATGCATGACCTTGTCAATGATTTAGCCCAAATTGCATCTTCAAAACTTTGTATCAGGTTGGAAGAGAGCAAAGGATCTCAAATGTTGGAAAAAAGTCGGCACTTATCTTATTCAGTGGGATATGGTGGTGAGTTTGAGAAATTGACACCCCTCTACAAATTGGAGCAGCTGAGGACATTGCTCCCGATATGTATTGGTGTCAATTATTGCTCTCTAAGCAAGAGGGTGCAGTATAACATACTGCCAAGACTAAGATCCTTAAGGGCATTATCATTGTCAGGTTATGAGATTAATGAGTTGCCAAATGACTTGTTTATCAAATTAAAGCTCCTCAGATTTTTGGACCTTTCTCTGACATGTATTAAAAAGTTGCCTGATTCTGTTTGTGGATTGTATAACTTGGAGACACTTCTCCTGTCAGGTTGTTATTTTCTTAAGGAGCTACCGCTGCAGATAGAGAAGTTGATTAACTTGCGTCATCTTGACATAAGCAAAACTTTGCACTTGAAGACGCCCCTACATTTGGGCAAGTTGAAAAGCCTCCAAGTGCTAATGGGAGCCAAGGTTTTTCTCGGTGGTTTGAGAATGGAAGATTTGGGTGAAGCACAGAACTTGTATGGATCTCTATCTGTTGTAGAGTTGCAAAATGTGGTTGATAGAAGGGAAGCTGTGAAGGCAAAGATGAGGGAGAAGAATCACGTTGACAAGTTATCTTTAGAGTGGAGTAAAAGTAGTAGTGCCGACAATTCAAAAACAGAAAGAGACATACTTGATGAGTTACGCCCACATAAAAACATAAAAGAAGTAGAAATCACTGGATATAGAGGGACAACATTTCCAAATTGGCTATCTGATCCTTTGTTTCTTAATCTGGTGAAATTGTCTCTTAGCAACTGCAAGGACTGTTATTCCTTGCCGGCACTAGGACAGCTTCCTTCTTTGAAATATCTTATCATTAAAGGGATGCATGGAATAACAGAGGTGACTGAAGAATTCTATGGCAGTTCATCCTCCAAAAAGCCTTTTAACTGTCTTGAGAAGCTTGAATTTGTTGATATGCCGGAGTGGAAGCAATGGGACCTACTAGGAAGTGGAGAGTTCCCTATACTTGAGAAGCTTTTGATTGAAAATTGCCCTGAACTCAGTTTGGAGACAGTACCCATCCAACTTTCAAGTTTAAAAAGTTTTGAAGTAATTGGTTCTCCCATGGTTGGAGTTGTTTTTGATGATGCTGAGCTGCTTAGATCCCAAATTGAGGGAATGAAGCAGATTGAGGAATTACGTATTAGATCCACTACCTTGAAAGCAATAACCAAAGCTCGTTGCCGGAAATTGAAATTGGATCCGCCAGTGGGTGAGATAAGTATGTTTCTGGAGAGATTGAGTCTGGAGGGATGTAATTGTATAGATGATATATCACACTTAAGAGCACGCTCTTTGTCTGTATATAAGTGCCACAACCTTACTAGGTTTTTGATTCCTACTGCGACTGAAAGACTCCTTATTTGGAATTGTGAGAATGTTGAAAAACTATCGGTGGCATGTGGGGGGACCCAGATGACGTCACTGATTATTGTTGGCTGTAAGAAGCTGAAGTGTCTGCCAGAACATATGCAGGAACTCCTTCCATCTCTTAAGAAACTGAATATGGAAAATTGTCCAGAAATAGAGTCCTTTCCTGAAGGAGGATTGCCCTTCAATTTACAACAACTTCATATCGACAAGTGCAAGAAATTGGTGAACGGCCGAAAGGAGTGGCGTTTACAGAGACTTCCCTGTCTCAGAGAGTTAGAGATCTCTCATGATGGCAGTGACGAAGAGATTCTTGGTGCTGAGAACTGTGAGTTGCCTTCCTCTATTCAAACACTTACCATATGGAATCTGAAAACATTAAGCAGCCAACATCTCAAAAGCCTCACCTCTCTTCAACATCTACATATTGAGGGTAATTTACATCAAATTCAGTCAATGCTGGAACAAGGCCAGTTTTTGCACCTCACTTCGCTTCAAAGTCTACAAATCAGGAATTTACCTAATCTCCAATCACTTCCTGAATCAGCACTGCCCTCCTCCCTCTCTAAGCTAGAGATCTCCCATTGCCCTAATCTCCAATCACTTCCTGAATCAGCACTGCCCTCCTCCCTCTCTAAGCTAGAGATCTCCAATTGCCCTAATCTCCAATCACTTCCTGAATCAGCACTGCCCTCCTCCCTCTCTCAGCTGATCATCTATGGTTGCCATAATCTCCAATCACTTCCTGAATCAGCACTGCCCTCCTCCCTCTCTCAGCTGGAGATATCCAATTGCCCTAATCTCCAATCACTTCCTGAATCAGCACTGCCCTCCTCCCTCTCTCAGCTGAAGATATCCAATTGCCATAATCTCCAATCACTTCCTGAACCAGCACTGCCCTCCTCCCTCTCTCAACTGATCATTAATGAGTGCTCTAAGCTCCAATCTCTTCCAGTAAAAGGGATGCCATCTTCCCTCTCTAAACTACATATTTACAACTGCCCATTGCTCAAACCACTACTAGAATTTGACAAGGGGGAATACTGGCCAGAAATTGCTCATATCCCCACCATAGCGATTGATCTGGAATGCCTTTAATGATTAAAACTAATGGTGCTCTCACAAATGTAAGCTTTTCTTTTTCCTCAGAAGCATTCTATTTTTGTTTACTTCCCTTTGCTTTTTTGTCAATTCTTTACTTTTTTGAAATCTTGTTGAGCAGTGTGGTACGTCTATTGCTCAAATCATATATGTTCATTGGGAAAACCTGTAATGATTAAAATGAGTGCTCCTCCGATAGATGTAGGTTATTCTATTTCCTTAATATATTTTGATTGTTTGTTAATTCGTTTTGACAAGTGTGTACCATCTATTGCTTCTTTGAAGTCGACGAAATATCTTTAGAACAGGATGAAATCTTTATATTTGTAAAAGAAATCTAGTATAGGTAAGAATTGAGATAATTTGCTCAAGAAAATTGATTGCTTAATATATGTTAGGGTCTAAGAAATGCAACCTCACTTTCTCAATCAGGTAGCCAACACCTTGATAAGAGTTACATCAAGCTTCAAATTTAAAGAAAGTGAAAACGACTTTGAATGCCTGCTTCCATTATTTATGCCATGTTGTACCACATTGGTTTCAAGTTTGATGCGACTGCATTATTACATCAGTTTTTTTTTTTTCATATTCAAAGATCCAGAATATTACATCAGTTTTTTTTTTTTTTTTTTCATATTCAAAGATCCAGAATATTACATCAGTTTTTTGGTTTTGATATGCAGAGAACTTCTAGGATCATGATGAATTCAAGGTTAGATAACAAAATAATGATTTACTGGTGTTTCAGTTACCAAGATGATTATTTTGTAGTAATAGTTTGCACTCTCATAAATCAGCAAAATAGATTTCCTTTATTGGCACCCTCATCAGTCATCTGTCTGTGAAACAGAGAAATCAACGGTTTCAAAATTCTCTAGAACCCATTTTCATGAGTTCAAGCCTTCAATTCTGATGACACAAAAGACATCAACAGAGTAGAAGAATTCAACCCAAGTTTTCAATTCCTGCTTCACCTGATGGGAAAGGTACAAATATTTTTTTCTTCCCCTTTCTTACTGCGGCGCTAAATTGGTTTTGCCCCACTTTGCATCACAATGATGTTGGAGTATATCGGTTTTCTACTGGTATTCAGATACTTAAAATGGAAAATTGCTTTTGAAATATCGTTTTCATTGTTCGAAAGTTGTTTAAATCATCTGCTGATCCAAAATTTTCATTTTTCTTGATCTTCTTCTATCTTTAGTTTTACATGTCTTCTGATTGAGTTATAATACATGCCTTGATTCAAGAGAAGATGATAAATTGTCAAATGCCTTTATGAAGTGTTTGCTAAGTTGATGTCGCCTAATTCACATTTCACTGAATTAATTTTCTGACCCAAGTTTATGCATATGTTTGCTCTAACGTTGTAAAGGAAAAACGTCGAATGATATGAATATTTTCTTTTTTTAAGAATACAAAGTCGTGATAAGATAGAAAATTTCGATGGTATTAATTTCGACATGGATCACCGTTAAGTACTTTGCTTGAGGTATAAATTTCTTTTTTCCCTGTTTAGAAATGTTTCCTGTAGCTCCTAATTGTGATGCTTCATTTACACATTTTTAAAATTTCATCTTATAACAGCTATAAAGTGTGTCCGAGTCAATTAAATATTACAGACTTGGCTCTTCTTTGTTTAATTCACTTTCTTCAATTCTATCAGAAAATATTCCTCTAAAGGCATGTCGATTTTATTATTTTACACGATTTCTGTTTGTGTTACTTTTTCGATCTCTAATTTGTTTTATGAATGTTTTTTACAGTTTAATTTTCGATGCTTCCAAGCTTCAGCAGTCCTGATTCCTGAAGTTTTCCGGGTGAGCATAGCTGCGAGTTGCAAGTTTCGCAATTCAATTTCTGTATTATGAATCATTGATGGACTATGATGAAATTTACTTTTCTTCGTAGAAAAAATATCAAAGAATTATACTACTATACTAATCAGGTTTGTTAATATTGATGCTGCTGATATTTATAATCACTTGGCTATTATGAAATACTAGTTCTGAGAAGGTGCACGTTTGACTTTTATTATTATACTAGTTTCTAAACACGTGCTTCGCACGTGTGTCCCAATACAAGTAGTTCATACAAAATAAATCATATCAAAAATACATTGTAATGAATAATAGAATAAAGTGAAAAAGTACAAGCTAAAATAGATGAATAGTTAGCTTATATTCAAATGACTTCTTCGTTGAACAATATTAGATGATTAAATATTATTTAAACTACAAAATTAAACAACTAAATTTATCTAGATAGGTAAATGTATAATGAATTATATTTTGAGTAATATTTAATGTATTGATATATTACATGATACTCTTTCATAAGTAATGTTCTTGATGTGTATTCCATTTGTTGTTTTGATTACCGATTTCACCGGTTAGAGTAGTTTCATTCATCCACTTTAATTATATAATTAGGAAAACATTAATAAACATATATCACCAAAATATTATATATGAATACCTATTATTTTTCATTTATCCATTTTTTTTTACCAACTTCAGCAAATTTAAGGTATCAAAAATTAAATTTTCAAACAACTTCAAGCTAAGCAAAGACTCAAAGCTAATGGTAAAGGTATGACATATTAGAGGACCAAAAGTCCATTTCTAACACTTCTATGTCAATACATCAGTTTAATTTTAACTCATAAACATGAATATAAGAAACATTGATAATTTATAGAACTTAAAACTCATAAAATATTATATAAACAAGAATAATATATTTTTACGAACATGTTCACAGGAAATAACAAAGCTGAAAAATGAACTTACTCTTTAAAATCTTTCCTCTAATGCTTCCCCTAATGGAGAGAGTTGTACATATTCTTGGTTTATGTATTCATTTATATAAGTTGATCATTGAGCATAGTTTAATGGAATAGATAAGATCATTCATTATCAATTAAGTTAGGTAACTAAAGAAAATCAAAAATTTTATTGTTGGAGACGAAAAGACTTAAACTATGATACAATGTTCTTTCCAACTTCCAAACAACAGCTACGTACAACCATTGTTATTAGATTCATACATTGCAAGTAAAAAAAACTAAGAAAAAGAATGAACAAAAATTACACAAGAAAATGTTTTGTTGAGAAAACATTGTATTCTAAATTACTACATATTAAGATAATATGCTATAATAAGTATTTGAAGATGAACAAATATAACATGTAGAAGCTTCAATCAAACTAATAAATGTTGGAATGTGAAAAGGTTGTATTCTAATTAATATTGAGGAAATTTGCTACTATAATAATTACTGGCAGATGAACCATCTATTGCTTATCCGGTTCAATGCATATGATTATTAATAAGTTTTATATTTTAGAATTATAGTTGATGGACTTTTAATGTTATCTTTATATAATTAAAATATTATTATTTATTAAGATATTTGATTAAATTTATATTTAGTGTAGGGATAAAATGGTAATTCAACTTTTCATTTTGGAGGTTCCCACTTATAATAATATATGATAAAATTTATTTGGGCCTAACTTATGTATAGAAACATGTGTAATATCAACCCAATTAACTTTTAAAAAACAATAAAATATACATGTCATCATATGCATACAAAATGAAAAAGGTTAAACAAAGCAATATATTAATCTGAATAAGAAAGAATAACCATAAATTAAAAATTTCATAAGAAAGTCTAGTGGACTAACATTTTATGTCCAATTTACAAAGGAAGAAACTATGTATGCCGTGATAGAATTATCAGCAGCCCAAGAATAATTCATAATCAAGCATAATAATAAGTTAATAGATGGTTAAGAGAGCCCCGACATATGATAAATATCAATAAAGCCCTTACCGGTCACATTGAAGATGAATTTAGAAGAATAGGAGGAGGGGGATAAAATCAATGGATCTAGTCTAGCATGATTCACTCATCTGGCTATTTATAAAATTCTGAAAGCTTACTATTAGAAGTTGAAAAGAACTTTAAAACATTGAATTGATATGGGAAAATGATAAGTCATTCTAGAGTATTGAAATAAGTGGCAGTACCAAGGAAATTAATTCATCCGTATGTAAACTCAAATACATATTAATTATATTATTGTAAAACTTAATATGATATTCTTAATTAATGATAGAATATTTAATAAATTAGATATTTTATAACATTTTAATTTAATATAGGGGGGAAACAACAATTTAACTTTTTCCTAAATTTCTTTCCACTTTTAATAATATATATGATGGTATTATTATTAATGAAAAGCTGACTTTTCAATTTCCTCAGGCATTTTACTATTTCATTAAAAAAATAGATTTCTAGCATCCCATAATATTTATATTTAATATATAAACTGACTTTTCAAATTCTTCAGGCATTTTACTATTTCATTAAAAAAGAAAGTAGATTTTAAGCATCCCATAATATTTATATTTAATATATAATAACTAATAATATATGATTTTTAAAAAAAGTTTTTAGTATAAGGGTAAAATGATATTTCAACTTTACACTTTGGAGCTTCCCACTTTTAGATATATATGATATGATATGATGATGATGATGATGATATGATATGATATATGATGATATGATGTTGAGGATATTTACAAATTTTATAAGCTCACAAAGGTCTGGTGAATATCAAATGTCTTTATTTCGATGCTATTACTGTGTTATTTTAATGTGACAAATAGTAGTTGTGTGACTTTATTGTGTAGTGTATAAAATTCATGCTATTTTGATAATTTGGTTGATTTAGGATGAATGTCGATTGTATGATTACATGGATTCACAACCAGATATCAATGTCAGGGTCAGAGCTAGAAAATTTTCTGGAAGGTTGAACTACTTGAAAAAAATGAAAGCTACATTAATGGACACAATTGCGAGATCAAGAGAAACTTTTTAGATCTGTTGTCAATATTCTTAGCAGTGCAACTCATGTGCACATTCTACAGCAAAAAGTAAGTAGAAGAACTCAATTTTTGGCAATGAAATGGCACCATTTTCTCACACTCAAAATGACCTTAAATTTCATGAATGAAACAATAATATGTATTACTTAGCTTGAATCCCCATTTTCTTCCAGTAAAAGGGATGCCCTCTTCTCTCTCTGAACTATATATTTCCAACTGTCCATTGCTCACACCACTACTAGAATTTGACAAGGGGGAATACTTGCCAAATATTGCTCATATCTCCACCATAAAGATCAATGAGGAATGTCTTTAATGATTAAAACAAATGTAAGCTTTTCTTTTTCCTCATAAGCATTCTATTTTCTTTAACTTCCTTTGCTTTTATGTTAATTCTTTTTCTTTATTACATTCTCGTTGCGCAGTATGGAGTGTCTATTGCCACTCTGAAACTGAGAAACCATCTTCAGATTAGAATTATTTTAATTTTAGATCTCAATAGCAATTAATGTTACATTTCTTACTCGAAGATTTTTATCGCTTGAACTTTCATCTCAATAGCAATTCATGTGTTCTTATTATTTCCCTTTTCAGTCAGTTTAGAGTGATCCACATATCCAATATCGAATTCAAAACTATAATAGAATCCAAAGGTGTACCATACACAAGATTTGTTTCCTATGTATCAAAAATACAAATGTTTGCCTCCCAATAAATTTAACACCTAAAAGCATCAGCACTATTTAGGTTTTTATTAATGATTCAGCCCCATCATAGAGATCGATTGGGAATACATGTGATGATTAAAACAGATGGCTCTCCAACTGATGTAAGTTATTCTTTTCCATCAGAAGCTTTTTATTTTTGTTTACTTCACTTTGATTTGTTGTTGATTCTTTTCCTTTTTAAAACCTTGTTGAGCAGTGTGGAATGTCTTTTCCTCAAGAAAGTTGATTGCTTAATATATGTTAGCAGATGTCATCACCTTTGGAGATAAAGGGTCCAAGAAATACAACCTCACTTTCTCAATCAGGTAGCCAACACCTTGATAAGAGTTACATCAACCTTCAAATTTAAAGATATTGAAAACAACTTAAATTGCCTGCTTCCATTATTGACGTCATGTTGTACCACATTGATTTCAAGTTTGATGCGACTGCATTATTACATCAGTTTTTTTTTCATATTCAAAGATCCAGAATATTACATTAGTTTTTTGGTTTTGATATGCAGAGAACTTTGAGGATTATGAAGTTTCCTTCAAATTATGTCCATTACTCAACCTCGAGTGGCACCTTACAGCTAGTGGGAAGTCAAGAAAGTATATCCTGCTCGGAATGAAGTCAAGGTTAGATAACTAAATAATGATTTACTGGTGTTTCAGTTACTAAGATGCTTATTTTGTAGTAATAGTTTGCACTCTCATAAATCAGCGAAAGAGATTTCCTTCCTTGGCACCCTCAGCAGTCATCAATCAGCGAAACAGAGAAATCAACTGTTTCAAAATTCTCTAGAACCCATTTCGAGTTTCACGCCTTCATTTCTGATGACACCCAAGACACAAAAGACATCAACAGAGTAGAAGAATTCAACCCAACACCCATTTCAACCCAAGTTTCTGATTCCTGCTTCACCTGATGAGAAGAAGTTTACGGGTGAGAAAGGTACAAATATCTTCTTCTATCTTTTGTTTTACACATCTTCTGATTGAGTTATAATACATGCCTCGCTTCTATATAAGATGAGAAACCATAAAATGCCTTTATGAAGTGTTTGCTAAGTTGATGTCACCTAATTCAGATTCCACTGAATTAATTTTCTGACCCAAGTTTATGCATATGTTTGATCTAACGTTGAAAAGGAAAAACGTCGAATGATATGGGTATTTTCTTTTTTAAGAATACAAAGTTGCGATAAGATAGAAAATTCCAATGGTATTAATTTCGACATGGATCATCGTTTAATTCACTTTCTTCAATTTGATCAGAAAATATTTCTCTAAAGGCATGTCGATTTTATTATTTTACACGATTTCTGTTTGTGTTACTTTTTTGATTTCTAATTTGTTTTATGAATGTTTTATACAGTTTAATCTTCGATGCTTCCAAGTTTCAGCAGTCCTGATTCCTGAAGTTTTCCGGGTGAGCATAGTTGTCTCCTTTTTTCAAGTTAACAACATATTTTATATTACTTTTGCTGAGATTGATTGTGAGTTGCAAGTTTTGCAATTCAATTTCTGTAATATGAATCATTGATGGACTATGGTGAAATTTACTTTTCTTCGTAGAAAAAATATCAAAGAATTATACTACAAAGGTCTGGTGAATATCAGATGTCTCTGTTTTGATGTTGGGGTGATTTTACTGTATTATTTTAATGTGACAAATAATAGTTTTGTGACTTTATTGTGTAGTGTATAAAATTCATGCTATTTTGATAATTTGGTTGATTCAGGATGAACGTCGATCGTATGATTACATGGATTCACAACCAGATATCAACATCAAGGTCGGAGCTAGAAAATTTTCTGGAAGGTTGAACTACTTGAAAAAATGAAAGCTACATTATTGAACACAGTTGCGAGATCAAGAGAAACTTTTTAGATATGTTGTCAATATTCTTAGCAGTGTAACTCATGTGCACATTCTACAGCAAAAAGTAAGTAGAAGAATTTGGCAATGAAATGGCACCATTTTCTCACACTCAAAATGATCTTAAATTTCATGAATGAAACAATCGTATATTACTTAGCTTGAAGCCCCATTTTCTTCCTCGTTTTCCCAACATATAAATCCTTAGACTTGCTCATCTCGGGGACCAATCCAATGATCGTTGTGAATGAAAATTAAGCCACTACTTCGAGACTCGTATATTGCAAGTTTGCTTTCTTTTCCTCAGCTCATCAAAAGTTTCAAATTCTTCGCGGTCATTAGAGCATGTTTTTGAGCCGAATATCCTTGTTTAAGTTCCTGATAGCGAAGAAGCATTAGAATTCAATTGAATAACAACAACATACACAGTATAATCCTACAAGTGGAGTCTAGGAAAAGTAGAGTTTACGCATACTTTATCCCTACCTTGTCAAGTAAGAACTCAATTGAATAATTGAATCAAAATTCAAGTAATAGATAGCTGCTTCAGGTCCTCTGGCTACTGCTGTATTATCAAAATGTCTTCTAAAATCGACATATATATTCTTTAACTGTAGTTTCTCTTGCAACAACAACAACAAATCCTATGTTTCTATGACCCTTGATTCTAAGATTTTTATCAACCTTCAAAAATTATCGATTCGATCCTTCAAATACGTCTCCCTTAACCACTCTGAACCCAGTGGCTTTCCCGTGTAAAGAAAATTGGCTGAATCCCGTGAAATTACTAGTACATCTCGACATCTTTGTAAAAGAGCAGAGCAGTCACTATCAAGACAATTGGCTGAATTTCGTGAAATTAACATAAATCTAATATAGAAATAATATACCCTTTAACTTGGCCTCAACTCATATATATGCACCTCCAACTTTGGATGTGCACAAGTAAACACTTAAATTTGTATAAAGTTGAATAAATAAACACAAGCGTCCTAAGTGACATCTTACCTGACAATTTTCATCCTACGTGGTGTCTTGTGTGTATTATTTCACGTAAGGCTTGTGGTGTCTAGTTGTTCAACTTTATACAAGTTAAAGTGTCTACTTGTGCATACCCAAAGTAGGAGGGCATAAATGTAAAATGAGACCAAGTTAAAGGGCATATTATTCAAAATTCAATTTTTATAGAGTTTGAAGTTTCAATTTCATTGATGGATAACATTACAATTTTAGTGCAGTACAATGAAACTTGGGATTCAAACAACTACTACAATAATTATCACATTGATGCAATTTTAGTCAATTCTACTTTCAATTTCAAAAATTTACTTTTTTATCCTTGGCGGGAATGTAATGGATGGTTCTAAAATTATGAAGAAAATGTATTTATCAAGATAAATTTACTTTTTTACCCTTGGTCGTTCTTGGCCTCCAGACTCCACATTTCTATATAGTAGAAAAATACAAGATGTCATTTCCAGATAATTTAACATCTAAAAGCACCCGAACAGTGATCTACCTAGCCTCAACTATTAGCGAGTTTCAATTATTATTTTTTCTTGATCCGATTTTGGTAACAATAGGTTCTTTGCTTGGTTGGCAAAAGTTTTATTTCCAATATAAATATGTGAAGTTGGTGGTATGTGGTCCCCACTAAACTATAGGTCAAATCGTTTTTCCCTTTTTAAAATAGGACTAATATATAAACAATTCTTAGTACACGTTAGAACGTACTATAAGCTTAGAGTAATTGAGTCATTGTTTAATTCTACACCATAACTCCACGTTATTGCCACTATACCAAAAAGTCAATCCTCCCAATTTGAAACCATCCATTTATTCCAACCTACCCAATAACTTGAAGCTTGAGGCAATCCTCCCAATTCGAAAAGTCTTTTTCTGAACATATGATATGTATTTATTGGTTTATTGTTAATAACAAATACAAATAAGTTTTCACCTAATCTGAGTTTGCTTGGGATGTTTTAGCTCTCACTATCAAGAGGAACTTTATCACAATGATTCAAGCTCGAAACCTCTGATTAAATACGAAAAAATTATGTCTTTTTTTTTATATAAAGAAAACATCCTCTTGATGTTATCAAATTCCCAACTTGACATGTTTTAAAGTACAAAAAAATATTACGAAGACAAAGTCTTGTTGTTGGGTGAAAAGTCATACTCATGGAAAAGACAGCATAAATTCTTCTTTTTCCTATAACTATCACTGTAGAAAACTATTGTTGTACCATTCTTGTTTGCAAATTACTCATAGCATTCAACAGGTAAAGTAAAGTTGTTAGTAATTGAACATACAAACATTTATCTTCTCTAAATCATTTTGTGTTTCCTTATTTTTGCTTTGCAGATATCAGAAATGGAGATTGGGTTAACAGTTGGTGGTGCATTTCTCTCTTCAGCTTTCAATGTTCTCTTCGATAGGCTTGCTCCTCATGGTGATCTGCTCAACATGTTTCGGAAGCATAAGGATCATGTTCAGCTCTTACACAAGCTGCAGGACATTTTGCTTGTTCTTCAGATTGTGCTAAGTGATGCAGAGAATAAGCAAGCATCAAATCGACACGTGAGTCAGTGGTTTAATAAGCTTCAGAGTGCTGTGGACGGCGCTGAAAACTTGATAGAAGAAGTCAATTATGAAGCCTTGAGGCTTAAGATGGAAGGCCAACATCAAAATCTTGCAGAAACAAGCGACGAGCAAGTAAGTGACCTCAACCTGTGCTTGAGTGATGATTTTGTAGCATCCGACAATTTGAAGTGGCTTTGAAGAAGCTTGAAATTTGGAAATAGTCATTTTTGGAAAAATTTAAAATCTGGAAATTTGGCAGTCCAGAATCTGGAAAATTTGGCTAAGTTCAAAAATCTGGAAAATTTGGCTAAGTGTGGAAATCAGTGATTTTTGGCCAACTTTGAGCAGTCGTAACTCCTAGCTCAGGATGATTTAGGAGTAGTTCCAGTTATGGTTTCGAAGCTTGTGGAACGATCTTTCCAACGCCACCGAGTTTGCTCAATTCCGAGTTCGTATGAGCGAGTTATGATCTTTGAAAGTTGGGCAGTTGGCAGGGAGTCCGTTCCGGAAATTTAAGGGCATTTTAGTCTTTTCACAAATCATTTCTTTTGAGCTTATATTGTTCTATTAGGCTGATCTTTGGATCATTTTGTCCCATTTTGAAAGAGAAAGAGTTAGGGTTCAAGAGAAAAAGAAGAGAAGAAGGAGAAGAAGAAGAGAAGAAAGAGGAGATCAACAAGATTTGTCAAGATCATTGTGGATTTTCGTCGGGGGTGATCCCTATCAAGGTATGTGAGTCTTTAGTGTGGGTTTATCCTTTCCCCCCACATACCAAGCTCGTTTTTATGATTTGAGAAGAGATTGGATTTGTTGTTGAAGTTGTTAGTTGTTGTTGATGTTGTTAGTTGTGTTGTTGAAGTTATTGTTGGTTGTGGGACAGGATTGGGCTGTGTATTTGAGTTGTGATCTATTGTATGTTGAGAGATTGATGATCCTTAGTGTTGGTTGGTTCATACCCCCACACACCAACTCGTTTTTAATTCCAAGAGAAGATTTATTGGTTGTTGAAGTTGTAGTGGTGTTGTGTTGAAGTTCTTGCTGATTTAGTACAGATTTCTGGCTGTGATTTTTGAGTTGAATCTATTGTATAATAAGGGTCTTTATGATTCTAAGTGTTGCTGCTGAAACCTTGAGGTTGAGAGGGTTTAGAATTGGAAAGAAACAAGGGGAAAAAGTCGGATTTTTGGGGAAAAAGGGGCTGGGCTGTCGCACCTCTCCTAGTGCCAAGGACACCAATCCTTCCCTTTCATTCACCATTTCTTTTTTCATACATGTTCCTAGGTATTATACCTATGTTTCCTAGTTGTTTCCAACACTCCAAGGTACTTCCAAAAGTCAAGTAAAACTACAAGTCAAGTGAAGTTAGTTTCCAAGTCAAGTGAAGTTAGTTTCCAATTCAAGTGAAGTTAGTTTCCAAGTCAAGTGAAGTCAAGCTTAGAAGTAAGTAAGTCAAAGCAAGTCTTTAAGGTTTTCCAAGAGTCTTCATTGAACGTTTTAACTTCATTCTAAGGCTCAAGTTCCAAGTTAAGTATTGAGTTTCAAGTCAAGTCAAAAGTTAAGAGTTTCATGTTAAGTTAAGAGTTTCACATCAAGCCAAGAGTTCAAGTAAAGTAAAGAGTTTAAAGTTGAGTTCTTTTCTCAAAGTTATTAGGGAACTATGTATTCCCAAAGAAGTTTTAAAGAAATGTTTTTACATTTAAACAAGGTTGGAAACTGAGATTTCCAAAAGAGCCTTCGGGCTAGTTTTTGAGTAATTATCTCATATCAGCAGGAAGAAATATGTTTTAAAAACATAAGAGCCAGTACATTTTTGGGAGTAGTATCGAGCACCGAATTGGGGGAGCGTTCAAAGAACCCACAGCCCCCATAGAACCATGTTAGCCACCATGGGTAGAAAAGGATCATACTTTTTAGATGAATCCTTTTCAGATTAGACTAGTGGATCCATTAGGCAGTTCAGGTCTTATACCTTTGGCCGGGTATAAGATGCTCTGGCAGCGTGAGGTCGATCGCTGTATCATCACTATAGCTCTTATGTGATGGTTGTCGGTTAGAGAAGCTCCCACAGCAGTTATTGTATTTTTCATACACAGAGATTATTGTATTTTTATATACATCAGTTCATTGTATTTCTATATACATTTCAGGCTTATTGTATCTTTGTATACACACAGAGTTTATAGCATGTTTTAAACAGTCTTTCTTTATATCGCACTTGTTTTAAATTGCCTTATATTGAAAGAAGTCAGTCAGGTTGAGTTGAGTTGAGCCAGGTAAGCTATTCAGTTTCTTCCAGATTTCCTTCTAGCCTTTGTTGCTTAGTTTTCCAGCTTGCATACTCGTACATTCCATGTACTGATGCCAGTTGGCCTGCATCGTTTGATGATGCAGATTCAGGTACCCCGGATCAGCATCCTGCACGTCGTTGATCCAGCTGAGCACTCCAGAGTCAGTGGTGAGCCTCCTTGCATTCCGGAGGACTCAATTATTTTGTGTTCTTAGTTTTTATTTTATTAGGATGTTGCGGGGTCTGTCCCAACGTCCATCTCAGTATTTTAGAGGCTTCATAGACAGACAGTCAGTCAGTTAGTTTGAGTCTCTCATCTATATATATATATATATATATGTAAATATTCTATTTTGAGATTCGAGTTGCCTTTATGGCCATATTTTATAAATTAAGTTGTTTTGTAATATTGCATTGTATTGAGTTATTCTGTTGGGTTAGGTTTCCGCTAAGTTAAGAAAGCCAGGCCAAGGGTTCGCTTGGGGCCAGAAATGGTCTCCGGGTGCCGGTCCCGCCCAGGGTGTAGGCTCGGGGCGTGACAGATTTCTTTCGTAACATAAAGAACAAGTTGGAAGACACTATTAAAAAATTGGACCGGTTGGAAAAGCAAATTGATCGCCTTGGCTTAAAGGATCATTTTGGTTCAACTAAACAAGAAACTAGAACACCTTCAACTTCTTTGGTTGATGATGGTGGTATCTTTGGAAGGCAGAATGAAATAGAGAATTTGATTGGCCGTTTGTTGTCTATGGATACAAACGGAAAAAATCTGACAGTAGTTCCTATTGTTGGAATGGGCGGTGTGGGTAAGACAACACTTTCTAAAGCCGTTTACAATGATGAGAAGGTGAAGGACCATTTTGGTTTGAAAGCTTGGTTTTTTGTTTCTGAGGCATATGATGCTTTCAGAATAACAAAAGGTTTACTTCAAGAAATTGGCTCATTTGACTTGAAGGCTGATGACAATCTTAATCAGCTACAAGTCAAATTGAAGGAAAGATTAAAGGGAAAGAAGTTTCTTATAGTTCTGGATGATGTGTGGAATGACAACTACAATAAGTGGGATGAATTGAGAAATGTTTTTGTACAAGGAGATATAGGAAGTAAGATCATTGTGACGACATTGCCTTGATGATGGGTAGTGGGGCAATCAACGTGGGGACTCTGTCTGATGAAGTTTCTTGGGATCTATTCAAACGACATTCACTAGAAAACAGGGATCCTAAAGAACATCCAGAACTTGAAGAGATTGGAAAACAAATTGCAGACAAGTGCAAAGGGTTGCCTTTAGCTCTAAAGGCACTTGCTGGTGTTTTACGCTGCAAATCAGAGGTGGATGAGTGGAGAGACATTTTAAGAAGTGAAATATGGGAGCTTCCAAGTTGTTCGAATGGTATATTACCAGTGTTGATGTTAAGCTACAATGATCTTCCTGCACACTTGAAGCAATGTTTTTCTTATTGTGCAATATATCCCAAAGATTATGAATTTTGCAAAGACCAAGTTATTCACCTGTGGATTGCTAATGGTCTGGTATAGCAGTTGCATTCAGGTAACCAATACTTTCTTGAGTTGAGATCAAGATCATTGTTCGAAAGGGTCCCAGAATCTGAATGGAAACCGGAGGGATTCTTAATGCATGACCTTGTCAATGATTTGGCCCAAATTGCATCTTCAAATCTTTGTATAAGGTTGGAAGAGAACAAAGGATCGCATATGTTGGAACAATGTCGGCACTTATCTTATTTAATGGGAGAACGTGACTTTGAGAAATTGAAATCACTCTTTAAATCAGAGCAGCTGAGGACATTACTTGCAATCAATATCCTTAATCACTATTATTACAACATTAAGCTAAGCAAGAGGGTGCTGCATAACATACTGCCAAGACTAAGATCCTTAAGGGCATTATCATTGTCTCATTACAGGATTAAGGAGTTGCCAAATGACTTGTTTATCAAATTAAAGCTCCTCAGATTTTTGGACCTTTCTTGGACAGAGATTAAAAAGTTGCCTGATTCTGTTTGTGGATTGTATAACTTGGAGACACTTCTCCTGTCATCTTGTTATAATCTTGAGGAGCTACCGCTGCAGATGGAGAAGTTGATTAACTTGCGGCAACTTAACATAAGCAACAGTTTTCGCTTGAAGATGCCGCTACATCTAAGCAAGTTGAAAAGCCTCCAAGTGCTAGTGGGAGCCAAGTTTCTTCTAAGTGGTTGGAGGATGGAGGATTTGGGTGAAGTACATAACTTGCAAAAGTGGTTGATAGAAGGGAAGCTGTGAAGGCAAAGATGAGGGAGAAGAATCATGTTGACAAGTTATCATTGGAGTGGAGTGAAAGTAGTAGTGCCGACAATTCACAAACTGAAAGAGACATACTTGAGTAGCTATGCCCACATAAAAACATAAAAGAAGTCGAAATCACTGGATATAGAGGGACAAAATTTCCCAATTGGCTAGCTGATGCTTTGTTTCTTAAGCTAGTACAGTTGTCTATTGATAACTGCAAGAACTGTTATTCCTTGCCAGCACTAGGACAACTCCCTTGTTTAAAATTTCTTTCGATTAGAGGGATACATGGAATAACAGAGGTGACAGAAGAATTCTATGGTAGTTTGTCCTCCAAAAAACCTTTTAACTCTCTTGTGGAGCTTAGATTTGAAGATATGCCGGAGTGGAAGCAATGGCACCTACTAGGAAGTGGAGAGTTTCCTACACTTGAGAAGCTTTTCATTATAAACTGCCCTGAACTCAGTTTGGAGACACCCATCCAACTTATAAGTTTAAAAAGGTTTCAAGTTGTTGGTTCTTCTAAGGTTGGAGTTGTTTTTGATGATGCTCAACTGTTTACATCCCAACTTGAGGGAATGAAGCAGATTGAGGTATTATATATTAGTGATTGTAACTCTGTTACCTCCTTTCCTTTTAGCATACTGCCCACTACCTTGAAGAGAATAGAGATATCTCGTTGCCGGAAATTGAAATTGGAAGCGCCAGTTGGTGAGATGAGTATGTTTCTGGAGTACTTGAGATTGCAAAAATGTGATATATCACCTTAGTAGGTTTTTGATTCCTACTGCGACTGAAAGACTCTATATTTGGAATTATGGGAATGTTGAAAAACTATCGGTGGCATGTGGGGGGACCCAGATAACGTTTTTGTTTATTAATGACTGTTCAAAGCTCAAGTGCCTGCCAGAACATATGCAGGAACTCCTTCCATCTCTTAAGACACTATATCTGTTTGATTGTCCAGAAATAGAGTCCTTTCCTGAAGGAGGATTGCCCTTCAATTTACAATTCCTTTGGATCAGTAATTGCAAGAAACTGGTGAATTGCCGAAAGGAGTGGCGTTTACAGAGACTCCCATGTCTCACAATGTTGTGGATCTCTCATGATGGCAGTGACGAGGAGATTGTTGCTGTTGAGAATTGGGAGTTGCCTTCCTCTATTCAAACACTTAGAATATGGAATCTGAAATCATTAAGCAGCCAACATCTCAAAAGCCTCACCTCTCTTGAATATCTAGATATTGAGGGTACTTTACCTCAAATTCAGTCAATGCTGGAACAAGGCCAGTTTTCCTCCATTTCACACCTCACTTCACTTCAAAGTTTACACATCGGGAATTTCCCTAATCTCCAATCACTTCCTGAATCAGCACTGCCCTCCTCCCTCTCTGAGCTGGAGATCTCCCATCGCCCTAATCTCCAATCTCTTCCAGTAAAAGGGATGCCATCTTCCCTCTCTAAACTATCTATTTCAGAATGTCCATTGCTCACACCACTACCAGAATTTGACAAGGGGGAATACTCGCCAAATATTGCTCAATTTCCCATAATAGAGATCGATCGGGAATGCATGTGATGATTAAAACAAATGGCTCTCCAACTGATGTAAGCTATTCTTTTCCCTCAGAAACTTTTTTATTTTTGTTTACTTCACTTGGCATTTTTGTTAATTCTTTTCCTTTTTAAATGTTGCTTGGCAGAACCTGTAATGATTAAAACAATGGCTGCTTAGATGGATGTAATTTATTCAATTTCCTTAGTATTTTTGATTCATGGTTAATTATCTTTGGTTTTGAGTTTGGATATTCAGAGAACTTTGAAGATTATGAAGTTTGCTTCAAATTATGTTCAAGTGACACCTAAGAGCTAGCGGAAAATCAAGGAAGTATATCCTGCTCTGGATGAATTCAAGGTTAGATGATAAAATAATGATTCACTCGTGTTTCAATTATCAAGATGCTTATTTTGTAGTAATAGTTTGCACTCTCATAAATCAGCTAAACAAATTTCCTTCATTCACACTCTCTCATCAGTCATCAGTCAGCGCAACAGAGAAATCAACTTTGTTGGAGGGCATATATGTGATCTGAGGCCAAGTTAAAGGGCATACTTATGTATTATGCCAATACCATTAGAACGGTAGAAGTCTATTTGGATATAATTGTTTTGAGACACTTTCAAAGTGGTGCTTCTAACAGTGAAGCAAACATTCAACTTATACTTACATGATTAAAGCAGTTTTTCCACTAATAAGGACATGAGAATTCATATAGTAAGTTTAGATATTGTTGGTAATATCGTTTTCATTGCTCAAAAGTTGTTTAACATATGATTGGCATTTGTTGATCCAAATTTGTATTTTTCTGTTTATCTTCCTTCATCTATCTTTTGGTTTACAAGTCTTCTGATTGAGTTATAATGCATGTCTCCATTGGAAATATAGGATTGACTATCGACTCTAAAGGAACTAGAGTTACATCTCTATTCCATTCAAGAGCTTTTATGTGTTTTCACCATATTTTAAGACCACAAAAAATGGACAAATTTCTTTTCTTAGGAACATATACAAGATTCATAACTACAAAAAGAGACATTTTCGAGTGGATTTTCTTGTATCTGTTCCTTAGAACTTCATTTGTTCCATCCTATGTAACACTCTTTCCTTTTTCTATTCTGTTCCGAATAGAATTTCTTTCTTAAAATCCACGCGCAATCAAACACTCCTTCACATATAATGAAAGGGGGTACAAAATACTACTATTAACAGCAATAAGGAAAAAAAGTTTGAAGAAAAAAGAGCTATGCAGTTTAGTGGTTACCTTAATATCAGTTATATCTCCAACAGCAAATATATTTCTATGACCCTTGATTCTAAGATTCTCATCAACCTTCAATCTTCCAAAATTATCGATTCGATCCTTCAAATACGTCTCCCTTAACCACTCTGAACCCAGTGATTTTCTCGTGCAATGAAAATGGCAATCCTCTCTGATAGTTTCCCCAGACGAGGTGAAATATGTTCTGCTTCCACCCGAGCTGTTCGTGTTATTACTCATATCAACAGATTGCATCAATTTCACTTCCACATTCTTGTTTTGTAACCATTCTTAATTCTAGTAGTCTGGATCCATCTTGCACCAAAGTTACCTTCTTCGGAGGAAAATCGACAGTGATTTCTGCAGCAAGTTTAACACTAGTAGGTCCACCACCAACAATCAATATTGTTTTTATCTTTTCATTCTCTGCAACAACAAGAACCTCGCAACATTTTGACTAGTACATCTCAACATTCATCACAAGACAATTGACTGAATCCCGTGAAAACTTGCTAGAGGAGCCGGTTTACAAATAAATAATCTCCACCTAATGGATACAGAACATCCATGCTTTAGCTTTGTTTTATCATTTTCTGAAAAGGACATCAAAAACAGCCTAACCTCGCGCCCATTTTGACTTGTAATATACAACCTGACAGGACAATTGCAAAGAAGATCTAATCACTAGTACATCTCGACAACAACATACCCAATGTAATCCCACAAATGATATTTGGGGAGGGTACGATGTACACAATCTTTACCTCTACCTTTGTGGGTGTAGGGAGATTGTTTCCTGTAGACCCTCGGCTCAAAAGAAATGAAGAAATAATAGCATCGTGCAAGAATGTATGATAACAAAATTACATTGTACAAAGTAAATGAAGCAACGTATAGTAATAAACATTGAAAAAAAAGGAAGCTACGCAATTACTAAATAATAATACTAGTACATCTCGAACTCTTTGTGAAATAGTAGAACAGTCATGATCAGGACAATTGGCTGAATCCCGTGAAATTAAACCTGACAGAAGAGCCAGTTTACGAGTAAAGATCTTTTCTCAACGGATACAAAACACTAATGCTTTAGCTTCATTTTATCATTTTCCAAAAAAGTTGATAAACTTAGCGAGAATAAATATCTCATATGATTATTTTGATTTCATCAAAACTTGCCAAGATAAACGTACAAGTAATTTGCTCGTTGAAAAGCAGACGATATGGTAAATCTAACGAATTAAGCACATATATCTAAGCAAATTGATATATGTTCTTAACCTTTAAAAACATGTTAAAAAGTGATGGTTGGCACAAAAGGTTGTATTTATATTATTTTTAACAAAAATAAGGGGGTAATAGACCCCCAGAAAATTGTCTTTTTCAAAAATTAGATCAAGTTCAAAAAAGGAAACTAATCTAATTTTATCAGTCAAAACAAAATAACTTCCTGTACTTTTTAACTTATAATTTATGACAGATATAAGATCATAGTAACTCATCATTAATTTTCATTTAAATAACGATTAAGAAATTTTAATTAAAAAAAATATATTTCTTAGAGCATGTTTGGTTTGGCTTAAAAGTTGGTCAAATATATTTTAAAGTCATTTTTAGTTTTTTAGTGTGTTTGGCAAGCTAAAAATAACTTAAAATAAGTTAAAAACCAAAAATAGAACTCCCCCCTATTTTTTATTTTTGACTTTAAAACTACTTTTTTCAATCTATCCAAACGGGCTCTAATCTTTTTTGAATTGAAGTAGGATAAACATTTGCTATAGAAAAAAATGTTATTCAGAAAAGAATATAATAACAATCTATTTATTTGGGAAAAAAAAATAGTTTTGATCCATTAAGTAACAATAAGAGTATTTTTGAACCAAACTATTGACAACAATACTAGTTTTAAACTAAACTATTAACTAAGAACATTTTTATTTAGTTTTACATAGTTCAAGAATATTTTTAGACCTAGTGGAGCCTGTTTGGTATGCAAGGGGACCTGCTACACTATGAGCAAAGTAGTTATAGTTATATTATTCGTTAGTTAACCTATTTTTTATTTGTATCCAATATGGGTGGATAAAATATTTTATCCATTTTCACCTAACTCATTTTAACCATCTATATCTGAATTGACCCATTTGTTTGCTGCCTCTAGAGTAGATATTCAATTATCACTACTTTATTGAATGTTTATATTGTTTTCGATTATATAAAATTCATTGTGTTATTTATTAATAATATATTATATTTGCACTTTTCATCTTTATAATGGTTATATTTATTTATAATTTATAGTAAATTAACTTAAAATCTTATCTAAAAATAATATAAACGAAAATTAATTTATAAAAATTGTATACCAAATTTAAAATTTAAAATCAATATTATAAAAATATTACATAAAATATAATTAAGTATACTGCAAAATTAATTAAAAATATAAAAATTATAATTTTTATATAATACAAACAATAAAAATAAAAAATGATTTAGTGTTGATAAATAGTGTCGCATCAATTTTAATTGCATCAACCCAATATGAATAGTCTTTTGAAATATAAGGCTATCGTATTGGAGAAAAGCTAATGATGAGTTTTTGGCCTAACTCACACTAAAATAGTTTTGGGATAAAATTTAGATATTTTGTTTGGTTGACATGTTTGGGATAACTTATCCCACCATCTATAGTACAATGATGAGATAAGTTATCCCTGGGATAACTAGTTTCCAACCAAACGACCCCTTAAAGCTGACTTAAAGAGATTGTGTGAGCCTGATAAAGAAACCGCCCATCTTATTAATTACCAATATGAGACTTTTTTCGTTCTTTAACAAATAGAACTATCATTGCGAATACGCCTACCTAGACCATGCATATTTTGAGAAAGGAGGATGCGGTTTAGAGTTGCACAGTTCACCCTTGTGCTTTGATAAAATGTATAAAAATGATACTCCCTCCGTCCCATTTTATATATCATTCCTTTTTATAAATAGTTGGACCACAATACTTGTCATTTTATATAATTTATGCATAAATTACCATATTTTGACTATTATACTCTTGATAAAATAGTTAATTAATCTTGTCGTTTATTAATAAAGCTGACTTAAGAAAACATTAAATAAGGATAGAAGGGTAAAGTTATATAATTTCTTAATGCAAGTGCAAAGTAAAAAGGTGACATATAAAATGAGACGGAGGGAGTAGTAAAGTAAGAAGAAATGAAAATAGAACATTATGAAGACGAAGTGTTGTTGTTGGGTGAAAAGTGATACTTTTGATAAAAAAAAAAAAGGGACAGTTTTGGTTCTTTTTTCTTCTATATGGCTGTCCACATCCCCCACCCACTCACGCAAAATAAATAAAATATCTTTCCTCTCTTGCATTAATTAGAGTCCGGAACCTAAATAAGCCACAGAAGATAAAAGTGATCAAAATAGGTCACTATTCTAGTAAGTAATCAAAATAGGCTTAGTGAAAGAAAAAATTTTGTTTTATGCAATATTCCAAACGTTTTCCGTTAGTTTCATAACGTGTATATTTTAATATATAACATAACTAATTTTTACACATTATAAAACGAAACTATTTCTTACACTTTGTAAAGTGTAAATTTTTCTTACACTTTATAAAGTGGAAGTTTTTCTTACACTTTATAAAATGGAAGAAAATCTTACACATTAAGAAAAGTTACTTTATCTGTACATTGTGTATAACGTAAAGTGAGAAGAAGTGCCGAATCTCAATCTATAAGAGAGTCCAAAATCTTTTACTCCAAGAATCAAATAATTAGTCAAATATGAAAGATTTATATTTTTCCTTTAGGTAAATTAAAACTAATTATAAAAATAATATTCTATCAAACAACATCATTTGGGTTCCACTGGCACGCGAGCAACAATCTACACCACACTGTTTCATCAGTACAAACATAGATTTGATGGTGTCTAGCTTGTGTTTGGACGTACGATATGAAGTCATGATTTATAATTAATGATTGAATATGTAATTTGGAATTATGATTTGAAATTTAATTTCAAATTCTCCAAAAAGCATGATCCGAGATTTCAACTTTTGAAATGTAAAACTTGATGCATAAATATCATATATTTATATAAAAGAGAATCTTAGGCCCGCCTACGTGGCACCACCACAATTCAGGATTCCCTTTTAATTTATTTATTTCCAAAACTAGCCTTCTCTGTCATGAAAAATTGTGACTTTTATGAAAAGTTGCAACTTCAATGAAGAGTTGCGACTTTTATGAAAAGTTGTGATTTTTATGAGAAGTTGCAACTTCAATGAAGAGTTGCGATTTTTATGAAAAGTTGTGACCTTTCCGAAGGATTGCAACTTTTCCAAATAGTTGTGACCTTTACGATAAGGCACAACAAACATTTGTTCACACTACCCTTTGTTGTCTATAAATAGAGGAATTTCCTCTCATTTTAAAACAACGAAAATTCTGAACTTCTTATTCTTCTTTTTTTTCTTCTTCTTCTTCTTCACAATTAAATATTGGTGTACTTTGCTCATGTTGAGTTCCTCACTAACACCATTGCTTATGTTACAGATCCTGGATTTTTTTACGGTCATAAATTTATGCTTATGTTATTAAGGATAAATGATAAGATGTTATCATTTTCATTTTCCTTTACATTATTAATGTTCGTTATTACGTAATCTTGTATGTAAAATAATATAGTGTTTTAGTTTTAACGATGGATAGGTTTTAAGCATTATTTTATAAATTCTGTGATATTAAATTCCCGCGCAAAGCGCGGGTAATTTTACTAGTATATATATAAAAAAAAAAAACTCATCATTCTGAATTTCGCGAAAGTAACTTTTCTTGAAATGTAAGATTTTCTTCCACTTTATAGGTGTAAGAAAAACTTCCACTTTACAAATTGTAAGAAAAACTTACACTTTACAAAGTGTAAGAAATAGTTTCGTTTTACAAGGTGTAAAAAATAGTTCCGTTATATATTAAAATATACACGTTATGAGACTAACGAAAAACGTTTGGAATATTGGATAAAACAAAAAAAAAATCTTTCATTAAGCCTATTTTAGTTACTTACTAGAATAGTGGCTTATTTTGATCACTTCTATCTTTTTGTGGCTTATTTAGGTTCCAAACTCCCTCAATTATTCAATTGAGATAAAAGACTGTTGTTGTTAGGTGAAAAGTGATACTCATGGAAAAGAGAAATTAAAAAAAAGGCAAATTTAAATTATTATTATTTTCCTATAGCTGTCAGTTGTTGACCGTAGAAAACTATAGTTGTACCAATTATAGATCACTGATTATTCTTGTATGCAAATTACTCTTAGCATTCAACAGTAGGTAAAGTAAAGTTGTTAGTAAATCAAGATAGAAAAATTGATCTTCTCAAAATCATATTGTGTTCTCCTTGTTTTGCTTTGCAGATTTCAGAAATGGAGATTGGGTTAGCAGTTGGTGGTGCATTTCTCTCTTCAGCTTTGAATGTTCTCTTTGATAGGCTTGCTCCTCACGGTGATCTTCTCAACATGTTTCAGAAGCATACAGATGATGTTCAGCTCTTTGAGAAGCTGGGGGACATTCTGCTTGGTCTTCAAATTGTGCTAAGTGATGCAGAGAATAAGAAAGCATCAAATCAATTTGTGAGCAAGTGGTTAAATAAGCTTCAGAGTGCTGTGGACGCTGCTGAAAACTTGATAGAACAAGTCAATTATGAAGCTTTGAGAGTTAAAGTGGAAGGTCAGCTTCAAAATCTTGCAGAAACAAGCAACCAGCAAGTAAGTGACCTTAACCTGTCCTTGAGTGATGATTTCTTTCTTAACATAAATAAGAATTTGGAAGACACTATTAAAAAATTGGAGGGGTTGGAAAAGCAAATTGGTCGCCTTGGCTTAAAGGAGCATTTTGTTTCGACTAAACAAGAAACTAGAACACCTTCAACTTCTTTGGTTGATGATGCTGGTATCTTTGGAAGGCAGAATGAAATAGAGAATTTGATTGGCCGTTTATTGTCTAAGGATACAAAAGGAAAAAATCTGGCTGTAGTTCCTATTGTTGGAATGGGCGGCCTGGGTAAGACGACACTTGCTAAAGAGGTTTACAATGATGAGAGAGTGCAGAAACATTTTGGTCTGAAAGCTTGGTTTTGTGTTTCTGAGGCATATGATGCTTTCAGAATAACAAAAGGTTTACTTCAAGAAATTGGCTCAACTGACTTGAAGGTTGATGACAATCTTAATCAGCTACAAGTCAAATTGAAGGAAAGCTTAAAGGGAGAGAAGTTTCTTATTGTTCTGGATGATGTGTGGAATGACAACTACAATAAATGGGATGAATTGAGAAATATTTTTGTACAAGGAGATATAGGAAGTAAGATCATTGTGACGACACGTAAAGAGAGTGTTGCCTTGATGATGGGAAATGAGCAGATTAGCATGGACAATTTGTCTATTGAAGCCTCTTGGTCTTTATTTAAAAGACATGCATTTGAAAACATGGATCCTATGGGACATCCGGAACTTGAAGAGGTCGGTAAACAAATTGCAGATAAGTGCAAAGGACTGCCCTTAGCCCTGAAGACGCTCGCTGGCATGTTACGCTCCAAATCAGAGGTTGAAGAGTGGAAACGTATTCTGAGAAGTGAAATATGGGAGCTGCGAGACAAGGACATATTACCAGCGTTGATGTTGAGCTACAATGATCTTCCCGCACATTTAAAACGATGCTTTTCCTTTTGTGCAATATTTCCTAAAGATTATCCATTTAGGAAAGAACAAGTTATTCATCTATGGATTGCCAATGGTCTCGTACCAAAGGAAGATGAAATAATTCAAGATTTAGGCAACCAATACTTTCTCGAGTTGAGATCAAGATCATTATTAGAAAGGGTCCCAAATCCTTCTGAAGGGAACATAGAGAAATTCTTAATGCATGACCTTGTCAATGATTTGGCCCAAATTGTATCTTCAAATCTTTGTATAAGGTTGGAAGAGAACAAAGGATCGCATATGTTGGAACAATGTCGGCACTTATCTTATTCAATGGGAGAAGATGGTGACTTTGAGAAATTAACACCCCTCTACAAATTGGAGAAGCTGAGGACATTGCTTCCGACATGTATTGATGTCAAATATGACTCTCTAAGCAAGAGGGTGCAGCATAACATACTGCCAAGACTAAGATCCTTAAGGGCATTATCATTGTCAGGTTATGAGATTAAGCAGTTGCCAAATAACTTATTTATCAAATTAAAGCTCCTCAGATTTTTGGACCTTTCTTGGACAAAGATTAAAAGGTTGCCAGATTCCATTTGTGTGTTGTATAACTTGGAGACACTTCTCCTGTCAGATTGTCATTTTCTTGAGGAGCTACCGCTGCAGATGGAGAAGTTGATTAACTTGCATCATCTTGACATAAGCAACATTAATTGCTTGAAGATGCCACTACATCTGAGCAAGTTGAAAAGCCTCCGAGTGCTAGTGGGAGCCAAGTTTCTTCTAAGTGGCGGCGGCGGTTGGAGAATGGAAGATTTGTGTGAAGTACAGAACTTGTATGGATCTGTATCAGTTCTAGAGTTGCAAAATGTTGTTGATAGAATGGATGCTGTGAAGGCAAAGATGAAGGAGAAGAATCATGTTGACAAGTTATCTTTGGAGTGGAGTGAAAGTAGTAGTGCCGACAATTCACAAACTGAAAGAGACATACTTGATGAGCTATGCCCGCATAAAAACATAAAAGAAGTCGAAATCACTGGCTATAGAGGGACAACATTTCCAAATTGGTTTGCTGATCCTTTGTTTCTAAAGCTAGTACAGTTGTCTATTGATAACTGCAAGAACTCTTATTCCTTGCCCGCACTAGGACAACTCCCTTGTTTAAAATTCCTTTCGATTAGAGGGATGCATGGAATAACAGAGGTGACGGAAGAATTCTATGGTAGTTTTTCCTTCAAAAAGCCTTTTAACTCTCTTGTGGAGCTTAGATTTAAAGATATGCCGGAGTGGAAGCAATGGCACGTACTAGGAATTGGAGAGTTCCCTATACTTGAGAACCTTTTAATTATAAATTGCCCTGAAATCAGTTTGGAGACCCCCATCCAACTTTCAAGTTTAAAAAGGTTTGAAGTTAGTGGTTCTCCAAAGGTTGGAGTTGTTTTTGATGATGCTCAACTGTTTAGATCCCAACTTGAGGGAATGAAGCAGATTGTTGAATTATATATTAGTGATTGTAACTCTGTTACCTCCTTTCCTTTTAGCATACTGCCCACTACCTTGAAGAGAATAGAGATATCTCGTTGTCGGAAATTGAAATTGGATGCGCCAGTTGGTGAGATGAGTATGTTTCTGGAGTATTTGAGATTGCAAAAATGTGATATATCACCTGAGTTACTCCCAAGAGCACGTGAATTGTGGGTACAGGATTGCCACAACCTTACTACGTTTTTGATTCCTACTGCGACTGAAAGACTCATTATTTTGAGATTTGAGAATGTTGAAAAACTTTCAGTGGCATATGAGGGGACCCAGATGACGTCACTGAGAATTTGGCACTGTAAGAAGCTGAAGTGGCTGCCAGAACGTATGCAGGAACTCCTTCCATCTCTTAATACACTTCATCTTTCTAATTGTCCAGAAATAGAGTCTTTTCCTGAAGGAGGATTGCCTTTCAATTTACAAACCCTTTGGGTCAGTGATTGCAAGAAACTGGTGAATGATCGAAAGGAGTGGCGTTTACAGAGACTCCCCTGTCTCACAGAGTTATTCATTTTTCATGATGGCAGTGACGAAGAGATTGTTGGTGGTGAGAATTGGGAGTTGCCTTCCTCTATTCAAAGACTTGAGGTATACAATCTGAAAACATTGAGTAGCAAACATCTCAAAAGCCTCACCTCTCTTCAATATCTATGTATTATGGGTAATTTACCTCAAATTCAGTCAATGCTGGAACAAGGCCAGTTTTCGCACCTCACTTCGCTTCAAAGTTTACACATAGGGAATTTCCCTAATCTCCAATCACTACCTGAAGCAGCACTGCCCTCCTCCCTCTCTCAGCTGGAGATCTCCCATTGCCCTAATCTCCAATCTCTTCCAATAAAAGGGATGCCATCTTCCCTCTCTAAACTATCTATTTCAGAATGTCCATTGCTCACACCACTACTTGAATTTGACAAGGGGGAATACTGGCCAGAAATTGCTCATATCCCCACCATACAGATCAATGAGGAATGCCTTTAATGATTAAAACAAATTGTGTAAGTTTTTGTTTTTCCTCATAAGCCTTCTATTATTGTTTACTTCCCTTTGCTTTTTTGATATCTTGTTGAGCAGTGTGGAACGTCTATTGCTGCTCAGATCATAAATGTTGATTGGGAAAACCTGTAATGATTAAAACGAGTGCTGCTCCGATAGATGTAAGTTATTCTATTTCCTTAGTATATTTTGATTGTTTGTTAATTCTTTTTGACCAGTGTGGAGCATCTATTGACTCTGTGAAGTCGAGGAAATATCTTTAGATCAGGATGAAATCTTAAAAGAAATCTAGTTTAGGTAGGAATTGAGATAATTTGCTCCAGAAAGTTGATTGTTTTAACATATGTCAGCAGGATGCTTATCGCCTTTGGAGATTCATCACAATAGCAATTCATATATTTCTCTCTCAAATCTTGCAGTCTGGAATATTATTTGTCATCATGAAAGTTGTTCTGCTTTTTTCGTCTCTTCTACATAGATAAAAGGGTCTACGAAAGACAACCTCACTTTCTCAATCAGGTAGCCAAGACCTTGATAAGAGTTATATCAAGCTTGAAATTTAAAGAAAGTGAAAACGACTTTGAATGCCTGCTTCCATTGTTTGCGCTATGTAGTACCACATTGATTTCAAGTTTGATACAACTGCATTATTACATTAGTTTATTTTTTCATATTCAAAGATCCAGAATATTACATCAGTTTTTTGGTTTTGATATGCAGAGAACTTTGAGAATTATGAAGTTTCCTTCAAATTATGTCCATCACTCAACCTCGAGTACTGACACCTCAAAGCTATCGGAAAGTCAAGAAAGTATTTCCTGTTAGGGATGAAGTCAAGGTTAGATAACAAGATAACGATTTACTCGTGTTTTAGTTAACAAGATGCTTATTTTTTAGTAATGTTTGTTTTACTAGGTCTTTGGCACCTCACTTCGTTTCTTCGTCTACACATCAGTGATTGCCCTAATCTCTAATCACTTTCCGAATCAGCACTGCCCTCCTCCCTCTGAGTTGACCATCGATGATTGCCCATAAGCTCCGATCCCTTTTAGTAAAAGAGATGCCCTCTCCCCTCTCTGCACTATGCTAGAGGTTTAACAATTTAGAAGCCTTCAATTCTTTATTAATCAAGATGAACTGGCAGCTTGGCTCCCTTCACAGTGTTTTGTTCTTAAAAGAATTGTGTGTGAGCCATGGTTGACGTAATGAATTTGAAACTTCTTCACTAGGTCCTAAGTTTAGGAATCACTTTTTGTAGTCTGATAAAACCATGATATTTCATTACTTGTCTAGAGGAATCATTCATGTGCAGCACTATATATATAGAGACGTGTGCTGGCCGGTCTGTAATTGTAATACACGGATTGTCTAAGAATTCTAACGTGTCTTTTTAATTGCTTTCAGTAAGGAGGTTGTGATTTCCAAGTCGTACAGCCATCTACTTTGGCTATTTTGAGATGAAGCATGACTTGCTGCAAATGGAACATCCAGTTCTAATGAAACTCAAAGGTGCATGAGAAAAAAGTTGTTTAATGTAACACATAATAGACATGTTGTACATTATGGTCATAGATTATAAGGAAATGTATTACTTTTTCATTGTTAGGATTTTGACGAGGCTCAACAATTATTTGGGAAGTGAAAAGTTTTGAAGGTCTCTCTGCTCAAGTCGAGAAGGGAAAGTTGTTGAATCGTTAAGTGGTATTTATTCTCATGTTGGATTGAGCATCATGACTATGGATGTAATAGCTTGTATGGTTCACTTTCGACTAGGAATGCACAACTTTAAAATGTGTCACAAGGGTCAAATCCCTTTGGTTTTTTCATATGTTTTCTTCTTTTTATTTTGACTTCCCTCTAGAAAAAATCTGGCTCCGCCATTGCCCTCGTGTAGGTTTTGTTGTATCTAGTCCTTATGGCTTACAACATTAAAACAATCCCTCTAAAACTAATTCAGAGCAAGATCAGACCACATCTGGGGACTATCACCTATCGAGTACCAAAACATTTAAAAATGCATACCAAATGCCATAACATAAATAAAAATCGATTTGATAATTCTGTATCTGCCATACCATGTTACCCCTAATTCATTCTAAAACAAGAGTCCATTGATACCAAGAGACACTGAAAGAAATAGTCTTATTTCATAAATTGATCTAAGACTTTGCGACTGACCCCAACTTGGTTGTGACTGAGGTGTAGTTGATGTTATATCTAAAACTCGGCGAGTACTGTATGATCAAAGTAGCAACCAGTAGGTCCTCCATCAGGCAAAAGAGCTAGCATGACAGGTCCTTCAGCTCCTTCCTCAACAGGCATTGTTCCTCTATGCCAGGTTATATCTGTGTTGACGAATCCAGGATGGACACAATTGATGCACATTTTCAGATACTTTCTTGCAAGAATTCGAGTGTAAGCATTGAGTGATACTTTTGATATGCTATATGCTGGTAGCATCATCTGCCAACCATTCACCTCGAGAGAGTCTTGTTTCAGATCATATAAAAATTTATGCAGAATCTCATCGATTTTATCTTCTGTTAGGTTTTCAATATCTCCGAGCTCCTTTCTCCTCTCCTCGTTTGGCATTCGCTGTGTGAGAACAAAAAATCAACAAGAATTATGACATGTTCAGAAACAACGAGAATGATTGTCTTTCTTACATTTAAAGCTCCTCTACGGGAGGAGACATTAACAATCCTTGGTGAAGGGGAATTTTGCAGCAGTGGAAGAAGAGCTTCGTCTCTCTATTATTTCGCTCGTCACTCTCTTCTCTCCATGTATCTGATATCCTAGATACATGTATATAGTGTGATTCGCATGTATCTGGGGAACTCGCTCGCCTCCAATCTAACCTATTTTACTGTATACATGTAGGGTGTATTTGACTCGAAATCTTATGGTATGAAATTAATAATTAATGAGATAATATGTAATTATTTCAAATCATTGGAAAAGTTAGTAAATATGATATGAATATATATCTAATTAGCTACTAATTTTTTCCTTTTATCTTACACCTCAATGGAACTCAACATGACCCAGCCCAACAGTCGGCCAAATTGGTCTCTTAACTAAGAAAATGGGCTTGTGTTGAATGAAGGTAGCCCAACCTATTTTATAAGATTGGGCCCATGTAAAAACTTGGCCCATTACAAACACACCAGCAATAACGTACGAATAGCCCATCGAATAATAATACAAGTATTATAATAATATAAATAATAATTATTAAATTATATGGTGCACGTGCATATTAATTTTACTTTTGTTTTTAAAAACAGAATTGCAAACTCGTCACATAAAATGAAATAGGTAAAGTGATATTATCGCCATTCATAAGGGTAAAATTCTCAAATAACTATTTTTTGGTCCTTGTAACTGAAAAATAATCACAAGTGAAATCTCACACTGTTATCATAGAATTTTACCTATAAAATTTAAAATTTCGTAATAGTAAATATCTTTTAGAAGATAAACATTATTTGTACCTACCATAAGTCATTTGACCACTATATTTCAATTTTTCAAAGTTTGTCCTACAAAATGGAATAGAAGAATATTAATATTATCGACTTTCATAATGGACAAGACGATAAATGATAGTATTATATTCCATAGGATGTTAATTTGATGTCCTTCACGTTGATGTTATTCGTGCTAATGATTTAATTAAATAAATAAAAATATTGTTTTATATGTCGAGAGCATTTCTTTGGTCTTAAAATAATATTTTTTTAGTTTATTTCATGTTTATTAAGAAAAATAATAAAGATAAGGTATGTAATTTACTAAGTTACTCTTATTTATTAGATGATTCTTGAGAGTTGAGCTCTATTGAAAGAAGTAGTTGTTCTTTTGATATTCTTTTTCAGCTATTTTACATGTCATGTTTTATTTTGCACGTCTCGTAAGAAAAATATTAACTAAACATAGTTTGATTAAGATTCTTGGATGGATTATCTAATTTTTAGTAAAGACGACAAGTAAAATATATTGGGAGAGTGCAAGGGGGTAGTTGAAAATAATTAATGTACTATTTTTCATCTTTAATTTTTAAAATAACATATTTCACACTATTTTATTTTACCTTTTTGAACATTTTTATCCTTTTAATTTTAATACCTTTTAATTAAAAATGGAAAAAATATCAGTTTATTTTAAAATTAAAAAAAGATATTATAGACTTTTTAATTTTTTGGCCAAATTCTGGCCAAATTTTCTGGCCAAATTTTCTGGCCATTTAACATTAACCGTTTGTCAATTAGAGGTTCCAATATGAAAATACTTTCATTAATTGTGTTCTTTATGATTTTTCCATATCGTGTTAAAACTTTTTGGTTGGAATTCTTAGTCATTATTGCTTAGGATTTAAATCCACATATTTAATATTTTTGTGTATGGTTTTTATTTATATTTTCTCTATCTCAAAATACTTCTCGTACTTTTAAAATATGAGTGTTGATTTTCTTAGAGTTCACTCTAAGAACTCTAAGTGTTGATTTACTTATGAACAAGATTATCATATATATATATATATATATATATATAATACTTTTTTTTGTTACGGTTTGAATTTTTATCGTCAACTTTGTTAACACTATCATATTGAATAAAACATACATACTTTGTCACTTCTACATTATTTCGATAGAAAAATATTTTATCAGCTTCTATAATGTACTTTTAATATTAATTTAATTATACTATTTTACTTTATACTACTTTTAAAATACAAACTATAGATTAAAATTTTGAATCAAATGAAATAATCCATGGTTGTTGGGTAAGTCAATTAATTAATAAGACAATCACATCTCTGATTATATGTACTCAACAAGTACTATGGTAGTTGAATGAAGTTCTTTCACACTAGTAATGAGAGATATTAGTTACGAGTTTAAAATATATATTTTTTTAAAATATTGAGAATTTTTTATAAAGAACTTTACGTGTTGAATTTAAATAAGTTAAGGCTTCAAGATAACATAAAATGTGTGTTCCACTTTCTAATGTGTGAAAATGACAAAGAATTTCCGTTGGCATGTGCTTTCAAGATTCACATTTCCTATCTGCTTCACTTGTCAATTTGTTTGCTCACATAAAAATTTGTTTCTCACTCTTTATCTTCTTCTTTTTTTTTTTTTTTCATCTAGCATATGCTTTGAAGAAAAACAATAAAATAATAAATCAAAGGCGTAGGTAGAGTAGAAGGTACGAGCTAGATAAAATTAAATAACAATAATTCAAATTCTATATTTAATTTAAGAGAATACATACATATATATAGAATCGGTATTCTCTAGCTAACTCATCACTAAATAGATCCTAGCTAATTGGATTTTCACGTAATTCATTATTAATTCATAACTAAATAAAATTAATATAAAAATGAAATTTTGTTCAACGTTAATTTTTTATTTTCTTCTAGTGAAATAAATTTACATTTTAGAACTAATAAAAAATTAACAAATACGTGGACACTTCTTTATCATGATGTTCCCCTCAATAAGCAAATCTAGCAATTAGATCTTTTGTACATAGAAAATAGAGACTTTTTTTTTAATTAATGCACTAAAGAGAATAAATGATTAAAAAAAGAGTAGGTGAAATAAAGCCACCTTTTAAGTATCGTGCGACCAAATATCTGTTAGCTAGATAAATTAATTATACAAAATATATTATATTTTATAATTACGTACACAAGTATATAAAAGTGAACGTAAAAAGTATCTTAAAGTAAAAGTTTAATATATCAAAATACTATTAGAACATTGTAGTGTTTAACATATCACGTGTGCTATTAAAATTAAGAAAATGCATATATTAAATATAAAAAGTTTTTTTTTTAAAATAATTAAAATATATGATATGTAAATTTATTTCGTTTTTGTATAACTTCACGGGAATTAAAATTGTTCTTCTAGAGCTCTTTAAAATTTTATGATTTTCTCAGAGTGAATTTCTTTATTTTTTTTTTAAAAAAAGAAAATTTAATACTTTATATCATGTCTCCACTTAGTTTTGACAAGAGAGATATGATGTCTTTATTTTTAATTAAGATTTTAAGTTCAAATTCAGGAGATTAACAAACCTCCCCATTCACGCCTAACACTCGGAACTTAAAAACAATGCTCTTAAATCCTCTCAAGGAAGAAACTAAGGTTCTTCATCTTCAAGTCTTTGTTCAAGGTTGTAAGCTAGGGGTTCCATTCCAGATATGTGGTACCACATTAACTCAGATCAACCTTTATACTCTTACAAAGTATATTGGGCCCTTCTGATGGGGATTATACATCAAACTCCATGTTAGGTCACATAGTTATATGTCAGTTATTAGTATCTCCCACAGTATAGTCTTTTAGTTATTGCATGACCTTGTAGTCAGTTATTTCAATTTTCCGAATGTATCAGTTGCATGTTCACTACTTGGTCACTGCATCACTTCATCTTATTTGAGTTCAGCATCTCAGACTTAGCATGTCCAGTTATTAGCTTAATCATGCATATCCTACATACTCAGTACATTCAAAGTACTAACCCCATACTCTCGCGCTTTATTGTTTGATAATATAGGTTCGGACGTTCATCACTCAACCTGTAGTTAGTACTACTTTGGATCAACTCAGAAGTATTGTTGGTGAGTCCTCATCTTTCTAGGACAACCTTTATATTTCATTCAGATGCTGTGGACTCTGCTGAAAACTTAATTGAACAAGTCAATTACAAAACTTTGAGAATTAAGGTGGAAGGTCAGCATCAGAATTTTGCAGAAACAAGCAACCAGCAAGTAAGTGACCTCAACCTTTGCTTGAGTGATGAATTTTTCCTTAACATAAAGGATAAGTTGGAAGACACTATTAAACCACGGCTAATTCTTTTCCTTTTTAAAAATCTTGTTGAGCAGTCTATTGCTCAAACCACGGCTACTGACCAAAAATTGTTCATATTTCTATTTAGAAACGGGTTTTGGAAAGATGAACAATGGCAAGCCTGATTCCTTTTCAAGTTAACAACTTATTTATATTACTTTTGCTGATATTGATTGTCAGTTGCAAGTTTCGCAATTCAATTTCTGTATTATGAATCAATGATGGATTATGGTGAAATTTACTTTTTTCATAGAAAAGTATCAAAGAATTATACTATTCATGTTTGATAAAATGTCCTTTAACAAGACCTGGTGAATATCATATGTCTCTGTTTCGATGCATCATATAAATCCTATTGAAATTCTGTGAGGTTGCTCGTGTCCTTCAGTTGGTGGGCTTAATTTTTGAACTGTGAATGCATCTTAACATAATTTTGTTTATTGATGGGTTCTCTAAATCTAACAATTTTATTTGGGATCCCTTTTTTTAGGTGGAAAGTCTCAAATGGGAAATAGAGGTTGGCACTTTGAAGATTTTGAAGCTAGAATTTCTGAGCTCTCTCTTTAACTACACAAATTTCAAACGGCCTGTTATAGATTGAAGGTAATCAATCGTCTTTGGAAATTTGATTTTTTTTTGCTTCTTATTTTAATCTTGCACGGAAGTATAACCTTTAGTCTTTTCCATAAATCGTTCTAACATGAACAAAAGCAAAACCTATTAAAAAGGATTCTATCAAAGCAATAGCTGAAACAATTAGCATTATATGCCTAATGAAGATGTTGAAACCATTGAAGAGATCCCCTTGAATGGTAGACAAATAAAGCCACATCAGTGTATAGTGTAACTGATCAATTATGTTTCAGGCTACTTCTGGACTCTTCGACAAACTAAAAATATAGATTGTTAATATTGATGCTGCTGATGATAATAGTCACTTGGCTATTATGAAATATGTTGAGGATATTTAAAAAATTCATAAGCTCACAAATGTTTGGCGAAATATCATGTCTCTGTTTCGATGCTGGGGTGATTTTATTGTTATAGTGGATACAATCAGTTACTTTATTGTGACAAATAATAGTTTTATGACTTTATTGTGTAGTGTAAAAAAATTCTTGTTATTTTTGATAATTTGGCTGATTCAGGATGAACGTCAATCGTATGATTTCATGGATTCACAACCAGATATCAACGTCAGGGTCAGAGCTAGCAATTTTTCTGGGAGGTTTAACTACTTGAAAAAAAATGAAAGCTACATTACTTCATACAGTTGGGAGATCAAGGTCTCTTCTAGTCTGCGATTCTGCTATTCTCTTTTGTATCATGAAAAATGGCGCATTAGCTATAGTCATTTGTGCATGAGAGTGTAGCAGGAGCATCTCTGTTTCATACTTCAAGTACTTTGTTATAATATTTCCTTATTTGGTACTTGGGATGATGATGTCTTTGGGGAGAAGAAAAGGAGTGATTTATGCAGAATCATTTTCACAGATTGTGATGGGGAAGCATATCTTATCCAACTTGATATAGTTTATACTTGGTTTCTCGGCACCTTTCATGAAACATTCATAGTTCTAATCGGTTCTGTAAATTTTGAGAAGTTGAACATCCCTCATAACAACATTTTGTTTTGATGTCTTCATAACAGGCTTTAATTCTTGCTTGGCTCCTTGGACGGTGTTTAAACCTAGATAATATGAAGGTTAGGATACGTGTCACAATGTCTCTTTGTTTGGTTATTAATTCACTTAGCTTCAGAAACCTTGATGCATTTGCAAATCCCTTTTCAGATTGAAAGCTTGTATCCTGATGAAATGGGATCAGATGTGATGCCTTTGCTTGATAAGAAATTGAAGATAGGACTAAACAAGCTTCTGCAAATGGGAATGTTCTGCATTATGTTTGCTTGATTGATGATGTGAGGTAATTCTTTCATTTCATTTTTAGTTTGCTCAATGGATAATGACAACTTGATCTTTAGCAGCTTAAACCAAAGCTTGCTCACTGATGGGAGTGTTATGGCAAGTTAAAATTATTGTTACAGACAAGTTTATCTTAGAAGATAATCTTTTTTTTTCTCTTAACAAATGCTTTAGAAAATTATGACAGCATTCACCCACTTGGACATATAAGTTTGAGAGATATCTGCAAACCAGTTGTATTAGTTAAGCTGTTTTATGTTATTGGCAATCCGACTAACAATTTCACTATGACCTTGTAATCTGGCCAGCTGTTCACCTCTTGTATCCGTGACTAATTAAAGAACGAGTTAGAAGTATAAATCTGTAATGGCATAGATGAGGGAACATTGAAATATCTTTAGATGATAGTTCCAAAATATTTTCATTACCTTGGCTGGATTTTTTTGAATATAATTCACTAACATGTTCATATGGTAATGATGGCTTCATTTTGATGAAAAATGCCTATGTTGTCCATACTAGTAGAAATTTAGAATATATATTTGGTTTTCTTTAAGGGTTTTGGTCTCACCTTGTAACGTTTAAAGTTTCATTTCTTGTGTTGTCTAGAACAAGCCTATATCAAGGACTACAAATGTCTTCTTGATAAGTGTCACTGTAAACAAATAACACAGAAGAAAAATGTCTGGCTGTCTGCTGCATGGGGAAAAATTGATTATTGAAACATCTCTCATTTTCAGATGTGAAGTTGGCATCCAAAAGATTCTGCACTGGGAAGATTAAGAGGAAGTGATAATGTGGTATGCATTGTGCACTTTCACCTCAATTTTGCTGTTTCTTTGGTGCCTCCTCTTCTTGTTCCATTGCTTTGTTTTCCGTTGGGAATTTTCTTTTTACTGCTATGGAGGTTCAACTATATCATACGCATCGTTATTAGATTATCAAAGCAAAACATTTTTAATTGTTTAAAGCCCTTTTGTGATGTCATTCAGTGTAGTGATTTATAACATCATGCTGTGATTTAAAGAATTGCTTTTCTTTTGCCCATGCCTAGGCTAACGCCTTACTTTGTGTTTACTCTTCACTCACCATCTGGAGTCGCCCTGCAAAACTTTGTGCAGCTAAGGTTATACAAATAGTAAGATTAGTGACTTGCTTTTGTCGAAGAATGACTATGATGATTGAATGTCTGTAATTCGTTTCTCTGCAGGTGGAGATATACGAGAAACAACCTTCGGTTATCCAAGGTATTGGAGCAGGAAATGATACCACAGCAGCTGGTGTCCTAGCTGATATCCTTGGTATTCAAGATTTATTCCCTTGACCGAGTATTACACACTGAGATACAAACATTCGATCCTCATAGGACGAAAAATCGACTCTTCCTGTCCCTCTGCTTCCAGATTGGAGATTGAAATAAGGCTAAGAAAGCTCGCGCATTTTCTGAAAAATTTCTGCCCCTTCTAAAAGCTTGTTGAGCAGTGTGGAACATTTATTGCTCAAACCACAACTATAGGCCAAAAATTGCTCATACTTCCACCATAAATGTTGATTGGGAGAACTTGTAATGATTAAGACGAGTGGTGTCCGATAGATGTAAGTTGATGAAATATCTTTAGATCAGGATCAAATATTTATATGTGCATTGGAACATTGTGAAAGAAATATAGTCTAGGTAGGAATTGAGATAATTTGCTCCAGAAAGTTGATTGCTTAATATATGTCAGCTGGATGTTTATTGCCTTTGGAGATTCAAAACAATAGCAATTCATATATTCTTGTGACAAATCTCACTCTTCATCTTGCAGACTGGAATATTATTTGCCATCATGACATGCATGTATTGGGTTGGTGTACATACCAGGTGCAGGTAAGTTTTACTCGATTTTCATTGCTCACGTTTTAATTTCACATCTTAATTGCAAAAGACATCATATGTAGCTTGTGCAACCATGTTTAATCGGAAGTTTTTAGTTCTTGTAAGCATCGAAGATTCCATGTCAAGAATGAAACTTTGCTTACAGTAGAATAAAGATCTGTGTCACTGTAGAAAATATTTTTAAATGAATCATAGATATGTACATTGTATTTGCACTATTCGTCAATGTTTGCACATATTTAATCGTGCCACAACATGATCATGTATAACGAAGATTTGTCAATTGGTTTCTATTGAAGCATATATATTTCCTTACAAACATTTATGTAGGTTGGGGATATTCTTTAAATCATAAGAAGAAAGAATATACATCAATCATCCATGGAAATGTATACTTACGAGGAGACAATGGCCATCATCACATAAAAAGAACATGTCTAAGGTATGGAGAAACTCTTGCAAGATTCTGTTACATCAGTATGAATATTGGATGGTTTAAAGGTCGTCGTGACATTTCTTTTCCGTTTCTTGTGTCTCTGGAGTTCTTCCAGAACAGCCTGTAAATAGGAAAAGATTTTACGCCTCTTTCTTCTTTAAAACCTGTTCTCAAGTCAGGGGTCTATCGGAAACAAACCTCTTTAGGTTGTATTTTACTTCTTAGAATTGACAGCATAACAAAGAAAAAGCCATCTCTTATTAATTCTTCTAGTTTTAGCTGATTCATATAAGCCGTTCAAAATATGATGACGTCTTACTTACTATACTTTGTTGCAATTTACTGTACGTCCAAATAAGTTTTGAAGATCACTTGTATTGTTAATCTGCTTTTCTAAACATGTCTGCTTTACTCTCGTCACTACCTTCCAAGCTACATTAAAGGACATGGACTGCAATTGGTCTTAGGTTCAAAAGACGACGGAAGTTGGTATAGGGAGTTTGACAGTAGAGGACTAACAAAATAGGCTTTTCTAAACATGTCTGCTTTAGTCTTTACTAGTTTTTCCTTATAAAGGATGATAATTTAACCTATTCTAAGTGGGGTTGAGGGGAATTTAGTCGACCCAAACCTCCCCATTCACGCCTAACACTCGGAACTTAAAAACAGTGCTCTTAAATCCTCTCAAGGAAGAAACTAAGGTTCTTCATCTTCAAGTCTTTGCTCAAGGTTGTAAGCTAGGGGTTCCATTCCAGATATGTGGGATTTCATCAATGGGTATCCTTCTCATAATGTGGTATGCATTGTGCACTTTCACCTCAATTTTGTTGTTTCTTTGGTGCCTCCTCTTCTTGTTCCATTACTTTGTTTTCCGTTGGGAGTTTTCTTTTTACTGCTATGGAGGTTCAACTATATCATACGCATCGTTATTAGATTATCAAGGTAAACCATTTTTAATTGTTTCAAGCCCTTTTGTAATGTCATTTAGTGTAGTGATGTATAACATCATGCTGTGATTTAAAGAATTGCTCATCTTTTGCCCATGCCTAGGCTAACGCCTTACTTTGTCTTTACTCTTCACGCTTCATCTGGAGTCGCCCTGCAAAACTTTGTGCAGCTAAGGTTATACAAATAGTAAGATTAGTGACTTGCTTTTGTCGAAGAATGACTATGATGATTGAATGTCTGTAATTCGTTTCTCTGCAGGTGGAGATATACGAGAAACAACCTTCGGTTATCCAAGGTATTGGAGCAGGAAATGATACCACAGCAGCTGGTGTCCTAGCTGATATCCTTGGCATTCAAGATTTATTCCCTTGACCAAGTATTACACACTGAGATACAAACATTTGATCCTCATAGGACGAAAAATCGACTCTTCCTGTTCCTCTGCTTCCAGATTGGAGATTGAAATCAGGCTAAGAAAGCTCACACATTTTCTGAAAAATTTCTCTATACACGAGAGTGCCTCGTCATAGATTATTATGCAATTTCTCTCGTGCATAACAACTCAAATGGAACAGTGCAAACTGAGTCATTTGCCTCAGTGCTGGACTAGTTTTTAGGATTTCACTTCAGCTTATAATCAGTTTGCTTTGTAATAACCATTTTGGTACCTCAACTTTTAATGTTATCACAATTTTAGAGACTTATCTCTTAGTTATTATGCTTTTCAATATATGAAATGATGTGATATCATGTTCATGATCTACACTTACCAGATAATCATTATCCTAAATTAGAAAAGAACTACTAAATGATATCAAGCAGGAAAAAGAACCATATAGCCAGTGTAGTTTCACAAATGGGGTCTAGGAATGGAGGAATGATCAGTATAATCCTTCCCTCCCCTCGTCATTTCAACGTCTGGACACCAACCAGGCTCAGAAATTTAACCAAATATCAAGAGATGCTAAAAGAAAGTCTTCTTTCACTAAACCTTACCGACTTGTTTGGAACTGAGGCATAGTTATTGTTATATCTAAAACTCGGAGACTACTGTACGATCAAAGTAGCAACCAGTAGGTCCTCCATCGGGCAAAAGAGCTAGCATGACAGGTCCTTCAGCTCCTTCCTCAACAGGCATTGTTCCTGTATGCCAGGTTATATCCGTGTTGACGAAACCAGGATGGACACAATTAATGCACATTTTCAGGTACTTTCTTGCAAGAACTCTGGTGTAAGCATTAAGTGATAGTTTTGATATGCTATAGACTGGTCCACTCATCTGCCAACCGTTCACCTCGAGAGCATCTTGTTTCAGATCATGCAAAAAATTCTGCAGAATCTTGTCGATTTTTTCTTCTGTCAGGTTTTCAATATCTCCGAGCTCCTTTCTCCTCTCCTCGTTTGGCATTCGCTGTGTGAGAAGAAAAAATCAACAAGAAATATGAAAATGTTCAGCAACGACGAGAATGGCTGTCTAACTCACATTTAAAGCACCTTTACGGGAGGAGACATTAACAATCCTTGGTGAAGGGGAATTTTGCAGCAGTGGAAGAAGAGCTTCAGTAACATTCTTAACACCATAGTAATTAGTGTCCAAGCATAATTTGGCTTGCTTGTACGTTGTTTTCATCACAGCTTGAATGTCATCGAAAGTTTTCCCTGGTAACTGTTTACAATAACAACAATTACGTCTCAGTCTCAAACAAGTTAGGATCGGCCATATAAACAAACGCTCAAAAACTTGGCATCAATTGACAAGTAAGCACTTCAACTCATCCCACTATGTCTTGTGGACACTATGCTGACGTGTCACATAAATTTTGGAGGTGTCTAGATGTGCATTCTCAAAGTTGAAGTGTTTACTTGCCGGTTGAGGCCAAGTTTGAGTTGTTTGTCAGAGCAAGATCAGACCACACACATTGACCATCGCCTACCTCAAAGCTTAGATATGAGATCGAATTGCATAACAAAACAAGACCTAAGCATTGAGCAAATTATCTTACCCAGTCTACAAGATCTATGTTCATGGCCTTTAGGACATCTTCATCAGGTACCACTCCAGAAGCTCCAGCATTATTTACCTGCAGAAATTTATTCAGCAACTGTCCAATATTTGCCTTGAGATCGAATGAGGAGCAATATACATAGATTCATCTCCAATAACTTTAAGCAACTTTCACGAGAAATTGGTCCGTTACCAGAATATCAAGCCTCCCATATTGTGTTTGTATGAACTTTGCCAAGGACTCAATGCTCTGAGCATCTTGAACATCAAGCTGATGAAAGACAACATTTGAAAATCCTTGTTCATTCAGCAAGGATGTTGCTTCAGTTCCTCTCTTTTCGTCTCTGGCTGTTAAGACAACCGTTACACCTGAATTGGCGAGCTGCTTAACAGTCTCGAAGCCAATTCCCTTGTTTGCTCCTGTAACCACTGCATACTTACAAGCATCTCCCATCACTTAAGTCCAAAGTTTCTAACCTTTTCTCCTTTGGAATCCTTTCGGGGAGAAGAAAAAAGAACACTACTTCAAACGAAGGTACGTATAGACTAATAGTCCAAGTGTTTGAAATAACAACCTCAGGGACCAGATGAAATGAAAAATTCATTTCATCTGCCTAAGCCTTAATTGACAGGATCGATTACCGGTATAAAGTTGATTAGTTGAGATTTCCGCAGCTGCTAACCTAGACACTACTGTTATTAAACCCAAAAAACCTCTCTCTTACCATACTATGAGTCAGGGGTAGAACTAGTGGGACGCAAAGGGGTTCATCCGATCCACCCCCTCCCCGAAAAATTGCACCATACATGTATACAAAGCCAAAATTATTTTTTATATGTAAGCATAGTAATGTTTAATCCCCTTGAGACAATCAAAACCTCTCATACCCAATGTAGTTCCACAAAGTGGAGTTTGGGGAGGGTACGCATACATTACCCCTACCTCAGAGGTAGATAGGCTATTTCCGGAAAAACAATCCAAAGCAGTTCTGAAAAAGAAGTAACGGAAGTACATAGTAATAACAAAAACAACACAGTAAACAAAATAGAAACTAGAACAAAACAATAGGGTATATAATTGAGATACAAGAAACAACAAATAGTAACAAAACAGAAACTAGAACAAAATGATACGATATATAATTGAGATACAAGAAACAACAGATAGTAATAATACAAAAACTAGAACAAAACAATACGATATATAATCGATGTACAAGAAACAATAGATAGTAAGAACAACGGAAGGACAACAAACTACAGGAGCAAGACCTCAACTAATTCCAACAGAGATGTGCTACTTCTCACTAACATATATATATCACTAACTAACTCTGTCACCTGAATCAAAACAATATAGTAAACAATCAAAGACCAAAAATCAGAATCAATTCATTTTTGTCAAGATTTGGAAATATTGAGTTACCTGCGAAACAAATCTGCAAATGGGTTTGGCAATTGAAGGCCTAATTTCTGTTCTACTATCTACTACTGGTGTAATTAAATTTGATGGATAAATAAATACATTACATGAAAAAAGAAAAAAGGGAGAAAAAGAATGTTAAAAAAAAGGAAAATAAATAGATTAGTCGACTTTAGAGGCAATGTTATAGGGACTAAAATCGTCATTTCCCCTTTTATATTATGTTTTCAATTCCCATTTTATTTTATCATTTAAAGCTCTTTTATTTTTTAATCCCCCACCTGGGTGGCCCCCCTTTCCCCTAAATACCCTTCTCCTCTTGCTTCAATTATTGAATTGGGAAAAAGGACATTTTTGCTGCTTTTTTTTTTGTGTGGCTAAAACATAGTTGTACCACTAGCAAAAAAGAGAGATAGGTGGATATATTATTTTCGTAGTTAGCCACGACAAATTTTAGTATAGTAGAAGCACAACCAACAAAAGTTGTGTGGAGCTTCACTTATTCTTTGACATTTGGATATAGTGGGCCCATTCTTTGACTTTAAAGCTCCAAACATTAGGAAGAAAGAGAAAATATAATTTAAAATTGACATGATCCAATAAAATTATACTAAATAATATAAATAAAGTGAATTATGGAGTCCACTATTCTTTAAGCTCATCATATCCAAAAAATAAAATAAAATAAAAAATCCAGACATCATTCTTCTTCTACTTCGAACGTTTCTCTTCTAAAATTGAAAATTTTATTAAACTTATATATATTCAACATAGAAAAATAGAAGCAACAACATACAAGTGGGGTGTGTATGCGGACCTTACCACTAACTTGTAGGGTAGAAATGTTGTTTCCGATAGACCATCGGCTCAAATAAACATAGAAAAAATAATACCTAGAGAAAAGGAAAAATGGAACCGAATCCCATTCTTCACAATTCTAAAACGTATACATGATATACAATGAGCTGTTGAAAAAATGGACAAGTGTATAAAACAAAAGTAATGAATAGACATAACGCAAAAGATACCTTCCTCTATTATTGCCTCAATTATTCAATTAGTTGAGTCATACTTTTTGAAAAGAGAAAAAAGGACAGTTTTACTAATTACAAGCAAAAGAGAGCAATCACTGATCCTTCTTGTTT
>NC_064292.1:3373294-3410876 GCF_019186545.1 Solanum stenotomum
ATTGACCACCACTTCTATAGTATGAAGATACAATAATTTGGTAGTATTGACCACCACTTCTATAGTATGAAGGGTAATGTTGTCAAAAATACAATAATTTGGTAGTATTGAGGACTCATAAAAGAAAGAAATATTAATAGAAGTGAAGGGTAATGTTGTCAAAGACANTAAAAGAAAGAAATATTAATTAGCGTCACGTGGCATTTTTTGATTGGTTTGGTGGTAGTTGAGGAACCACCACTTCTAAAGTAAGATAATACTACNAATAATTTGGTAGTATTGACCACCACTTCTATAGTATGATAATACTACATATGAAAGGGCCCGTTAACGGGCCCAATATTACAATCTTAAATATATTATTTCGCGACCAAATATTAAAATGCATCTCTGCATCGCGGACTTGCTTCTAGATAGTGTTTTCTTGACTGTTTCTCATGATTAACTATCTAAAACTCATTTAATTATTACGATATCTTTAATACCACAAATAATAACCTTGAATTCATAATTCAAATTCAAGGTAAAACTAAGAATTAAGTCTTGAGAGTTCTTTCGAGTCTTTTGAGAAAGTCCCTTAGAGTCTTTTGAGGAGTCTTCTATAATTTCTTATAACTTGTTTTAAGACTCGAGTAAGTGAGTATGAGACTGATGAAAATGTATTCATGAGTCTATACTATCATCAAGATCCTTTATATCATGAATCATAACTCTTGAATTCATAATTTAAAATTCAAATTCAAGAAAGAGCTTAGAGTAGAGTTCAAGAAAATCTTTGAGTTCAATTGTGAATCCTTTGAGATCAACTATTTGTTTGAGCTAAGTTTTGAGGAAGTAAGTATGAGAATGAGAAGAATCATATACATGAATTCCATATTGTTATTTAGACCCTCGAATCAAGTCGTTCATGTCCATAAATTTCGCATGAACTTCATAAGTTGAATCTTTGAGAGGAGTAGTATCTGCAAGTTCTAAGTCTTGAGTACTGAGTTCCTAATCATTTAGGGATTATATTCCTAATCATGGGGCTACTACATGTTACCCATGAAGATCCTTGAGTTGAGCAATTTATGCACATAATTCCGCATGAACCCTATGAGTCGAACAGTCTTGAGATGAGAGGTATCATTGAGTCCTTGAATTGAGTCATTCACGTCCATAATTCGGCATGAACCCTATTTTAAGAAGTTTTTTGCAAACTTTTTTTAAATTTGTTTTAAGACTTGAGCATATGAGTCGAGGAAGAGTAGAACTAAGTTCATTTTCTTTAAAATGATATATTGGAACTAAGTATTCCCAAAAGTAAATGTTTTTACATTTAAGATGAGAGGAAACTAAGATTTTCAAAAGAGTTTTGAGCAGTTTGAGTATCATCTCTTTTAAGAAAAAGATTTTGAGTAATAATCTCAAAACACATAAAGAGATGTTTTTAGAGAGGAAAAAACAAAAATTTCACTCAAGTATAGGGAAGATTTCTTTCTTTATTTTTTTTTTGGGAAATTATACTATTTGCTTGCTTATTAATTGTAAAGAATATCTTCAGTAATTAATAATTTATGTATTGTTGTAATCTCTACATAACTAAGTAATACCTACACAACTAATACTTGCATAACTAATACCACACAACTAAATCTTGCATAACTAAACCATACATAACTAATATTTGTATAACTCTAACCAATAACCAAACGGCCCCTAATATATTATCCTTTTTTAAATTTATCACAAATTATTTATTCTTATAAAAATGACCCCATTTTTTAAAAAAACACATTCAAATAATCAAATATTATTTGCAAAATCAATAGCTTAATACAAGTTCAACCTAAATTTTTTTAAATAAAGTGATTTTTTTTGTAATAGTAAGTGGTAGTTCTTATATGAGATCTAATCTATGACATTATACAACTATCTATTTGGAGATATTATTTTATTTAGTGCAATTTGGTTGTATGTCGCAGGTAAATTAGTCCAGTAATTTTTAGAAACTGAAGAATATAAACCATATTTATAAAAATATAATATATAAATATATCTTTTAACTTGACTTTGTCTGACATCTATGACATTTAATTTAGGGTGTCCACAAGTAAGCACTTAAAATTGTATAAAGTTGAAGAAGTAGAAACACGTGTCCTATGGGGAATAACACACGTAGAAGCCACATAAAATGTCGCATAGGATGTGAATTATATTGTCATGTAGGACGTCAAGTGGAACACAAGTGTCAACTTGTTCAATTTTATACAAGATTATGTGTCTACTTATGAACATCTAAAATTGAAGGACATAAATGTTAGATGAAACCAAATTAAATGACAAATTTACGTATTATGCCTTTAGAAAAAGTATATTTAAATTTGAAATATTTTTTGCATAAAATTTAACCAAACACGACTTCAACTATAAATTTTTTAAATAAAATAAACAATATTTTTTCATGACCAAACCACACTAAGAAAGGAAATGATTTAATGCCCTCAAATTTAAATTTTTGGTATGAAAAAATCTCATTAAAAATTATACATTCAAAAATAAAAAAGATTTTTTCAAAAAATGTATCAGCTTGAATGTACAAGCTTTTGAAGTAAATCAATAAATGGGTCCATGTAACTTTGCAATGATTTCTTTTACTCCTCCCAATGTATTGGTACACTTTTGTGGCCATTAGAATCCACAACTATTAGTGGTGGATACATTTGGAATTACAGAAATTTTGGTTGATTTTTCTGGAAATTTTAATACTTTATGCACAACGTACAATTAAACTAAGCTTGAAATTTCTTTTGGTTGACAAAAATGCCCTTGGTCGTCCTGGTCGTCTTCACCTTTCTATATAAAAAAAAAATACTAGATAACTGAAGGCCCGTATACGAGCCCAATATAATTACTTAAAAATTTAATATCAATTTTTCATAGAGAAATTTTAAGTGTTTACTATTATTTTTTAATTATTTTTAAAAGAATAAATTTGTTAACAAAAATATTAAATCAAATTTGATCAATATTTTTACCCCAAACAAACTTTTTGCATAAATAAAATAATGTAATAATGTAGATTAATTCAAAAACAAATTTCAAGTATTGTCGGTATTAATTATGGCAATATTTGTTATTTTTTTAATACTCATGATTTAAAATTTAATTTTCTTTTTAATATTGCATACTGATATAAATTTATAGATTTTAAAAATAATATATTTTTATATTAAATTGTTATATGTTATTTTCTTAAATGTCTATATTTTTAATTTATTATTCATAAGTAAAAATTAGAATTAAGAAGTGCATCTCATTATTACATGAAGTTCAACGTGTAATTTATCTTAAATAATAACAAAAAAATGATTAGTAATTAGTATGACACACTATTTTCTTTATATTCTTTTCTCCGGTAGAATGATATAGAGTTAATATTTTTTTCTAGAATTCATATCAAATTTATATTTTCTTCATCTTAATTAATTTTTCTTAATTTTTTTTTTAAAATTCTTTTATATATTTAAAAATGATTTAAAATATGCATAAATCACAATAATTAGAAATTTATAATATTTAGATGACAAATAAAAAATTAGGTTGGCTCTCAAAATTCTAACAGTGACATGTAAACGAACACACATAAAATAACATATATTATTTGAAATAATGCAAAAATACTATAAATCACAATAATTAACAATTTATGATATTTTTAAAACATATAATAAATTTGGTTGACTTTCAAAATTCTATTAATGTCTCATAAATTAGGACAGAGAAAGTAACATGAATTATTTGAAATTGACATGAAAAATTATTATAAATCACAATAATGAACAAATTAAATATTTAAGAGACATTATAAAGCTGGATGATAAAAAGCTGATGTGATGTGACACCTCTCTTTGGCTAGAATTGCCATATATATTTTTTGTCAATTTTTTCCCCTTAATTTGTTCTTTAAAAAAAATCAGAAAAATAGGTACACTTAACTTTTCTCTTTCCTCATTATTACTACACTATTTATATCTTCCTATGATTTCTCTTTCTCATTCTTTATTTTCCCTTTTTTTTTCCAAAATAACTATGCTTTTAAAAATATCTAAAAATAACTACACTTACATTTTCTCTTTCCTCATTTATATTATACTACTACTCTCCCTGTCCCTAATTACTTATCTACTTTTAAATTGGCACACCTATTAAGAAATCAATTAATGACATAGTGAATTTACCATTTTACCCCTATTAATTATGAAGTGGATGAAAAATTCGTCATTTTTCAAAGTAATTAGTCATTTAATTGAGGATATAATAGGTAAAAAAAATTGTTATTTCTTGATTTGTCAAAATGAACAAGTAATTAGGAACAACTATAAATGAAAAAGTGGACCAGTAATTAGGACGGAGGGAGTATTTTTTATCTTTTCAAGATTCCTTCTTTTCCTTCTTTATTTAATTTAAAACATTTATAAATATAATTGTAATTAAAATATTACAAATGTATTTGTTATTTTTATATATAAATCTATAAAATCATATATAAGCAAAGTTATTTTTATCTCTCTTTTTTCTCCTTTTTTGATTTTAATTTTTTGTTTTTACAATTAATTAATATAAGAAATTCATCTTTATAACTCACACCTCTACATATTTATAAATTATATAGTCTTAATTATATTAATAAAATAATCATAACTATCTAATCTTCTATATTCATAACTTTCATTATTTAATTTTGCATATCTTAAAAGATGGGAGAAATATTTATTTACTTATTTAATTTTTTACAATTAAAAAAATATTTATTCAATTCAATCAATTTTCACCTCCCTCCATAATTGTCTTCTTTATTAGAGATTTTAATATATATTCATGTCTTCATTCACTTTCAATTTTTATAATTCTTAATTAATTCTTTTAATGTGAAGTAATAATATATTAAAAGATGGGAGATGAAAAGACAAAAATTAAACTATTTTATTTCAATTTCTTTTATGATGTATATTTTTTTAGATTAAATTTGTTCAAGAACATGATTAATGATTGATATTGTATAACTTTGAAAACTGTTTTGAAGCTTGTGACTCAAAAATATAGGTAAAAGTTGATTTCATAATAGAAATTAAAATGAAAACAAGAACTCTCCTATTACAATTAAATGGTATACTCAAGACTTTTTAATTACAGTGATTCAAGATTTATGGCAATTTTATTGTCTACTTCACTTAAGTTCTTCTAAGAAAATATTAATTTAAACATGCGATTTCACATATTTTTCACCTTTTTATTATAATGATTGAAGATATCATGACAATTTGTCTACTTTTCTTAAATTCATCTAAAAAGTTTTAATTTGAGCGTGTGAATGCACATATTTTAACTTTTCGAAACTAGCTAAATTTATGTTAGTCTCACAGTTTCCTATATTTAATGCATATTATGGTAAATGTTATAATATGAAGCTTAAGTTAGTTTCTTTAGATTTTGTAAGAAGTTTTGTAATGCCTTTTAAATTTATCCAGGTCATGTTATTTGTTGGCTTATGTTGACGATAAATTGCTCTGTGCTTTCTACTATGTGCTACATGAAATTATAATTTAAATTATTTATTTAACATTTCGGAGAAATACCAAAATAATAAAAATGATTTGGAGTTTAAATGTGAAAAGGAACTGTGACCCTTTTTAGTTTTGAATTCTACTTTGAAAATTTCTTATATTATTCTAGGGTAAATAAAGTAGTGTATGGAAAGAATATTGATTTTTAAAACTAAGTAGTGTATGGAAAAAATATTGATTTTTAAAACTAAGGCACTATCCATTAATCTTTTCCTTTCAACCCATTATTGTGTTATATTCAATTAGTTTCAATTAATTGTATACAAAAGAAAAATTACACTGAACAACCAATTAACTAATGAAATTTCAATGAAAATATTTATATTTGTAAGTCAAAAATTCGATCAGAATCTAGACACAACATTCCGTATTAGCAAAAACATAATATTATATATTTTTTAAATTATTAATTATTATGATTTACAGTATTATTTACGTCAATATATATGTCTAGTGTCTATATTTATATATATAATAGCCTTTTATATGAAATTAATTATTTTTCGTAAATATGATGAATATAAATTATTTATGAATTTAAGAAGGAATAACAAAATACAACAATTGAGTAGATTGAATGTTACACTACTTTAAGAAAAAGAAAAAAAGCTCTATATGATTTTTTTTAATGTTGTAAACTTATTAGTATATTAAAAAAAGTAAGAAAACTATTGTTATAACTTTGAAGACAATAATGGGGCCTACATTTATAGAAGTCTGTGTGTTTTGTTTTACTCTTCGAATGTGTGGATAGCCACGTGGCCTTAAGAATATGCTAGAATTTGGGTGGTTTTTCTGGAATTTCAGTACTTCCTATGCACGAAGTACAATTGCTATTAAGCTGTACATTTTGCTTATTTATGGATTTGTCCTTGGTCGTCCTTGGTCTTCACCTTTCTATATAATATATATATATATATGAAAAAATAAGCGGTAAAGCAAATATATACTAGTTAATTAGCAAACATACCTACAGTTTGCATTAATTGTAATTCTGAATTTACTTCTAGCTATAATGACACTCCCCTCTCTCTCTCTATTATCCCCTCTCTGAAATCTCACTTGTATTTCTCCTCTTTTTCAATCATCTCTCCCTCGTCTCTCTCCTCTCCCTACTCAATCTCTTTCTCAATTCTCTTCTGTTATTCTCTCTCACTTTATACAAACACTATGTATAATTTGTGTTTGTATATAGTGAGGGAGACAAGATATACAAATACATATCTCTCCGCCCTTCTTCTCTCTCTCGCTTTATACAAACACAGAATATACAAATACAAATGTATAATTTATGTGTTGTATAAAATGAAAGAGAGACTGAATATTTAATTACAAATGTTTGAACTCGATTCAATTGTATACAGATACAAATTGTATGCAGATATACAAATACAATCATTGATACATATACATACTAGTTACATATATACAATTATCTAACCGATATACATATACAACTCGCCTCTCTCCACTCTCTGTCCCTTTCTCGCTCGCCTCTCTCCTCCCTCTCCCAATCTCGATCGCCTCTCTTCTCCATCTAACATGTAGCTACGAATTATAATTAACAAATTATAGCTATAGAGCATAATTAAAATTGTTTTAGTGGCTATTTGTGAAAGTTCCCCTATATATGAAAAATTACGCGGTTAAGCAAATATATACTAGTTAATTAACTAACATAGCTACAGTTTGCATTAATTGCAATTCAGAAATTACTTCTAGCTATAATTACACTCTTCTCTCTCTCTCTCTCTCTCTCTCTCTCTCTCTTTTATCCCCTCTCTCTGGAATCTCACTTGTATCTCTCCACTTTTTCAGTCATTCTCTCCTCTCCCTGCTCAATCTCTCTCTCGATTCTCTTCTGCTAGTCTCTCTCACTTTATACAAACACAATGTATAATTTGTGTTTGTATATAGTGAGGGAGACGAGATATACAAATACAAATATATATATATATATATATATATATATATCTTCGCCTTATACAATTATAATTATACAAATACGAATATTTGTCTACTTAGTTCTCTTTTGTCTCTCTCACTCTCGCTTGATACAAACACATAATATACAAATACAAATATATAATTTGTGTGTTGTATAAAACGAAAGAGGGACTGAATATTCAAATACAAATGTTTGAACTCGATTCATTTGTGTACATATACAAATTGTATGCAGATATACAAATACAATCATTGATACATATACATACTAGTTACATATATACAATTATCTAATCGATATACATATACAACTAGTCTCTCTCCACTCTCTGCGCCTCTCTCGCTCGCCTCTCTCCTCCCTCTCTCAATCTCAATCGCCTCTCTCCTCCCTCTAACGCGTAGCTATGAATCGTAATTAGCAAACTATAACTATAAAGCATAATTAAAATTGTTTTAGTGGCTATTTGTGAAAGTTCCCCTATATATGACAAATTACGTTGTTAAGTAAATATAGACTAGTTAATTAGATAACATAGCTACAGTTTGCATTAATTACAATTCGGAATTTACTTCTAGCTATAATTACACTCCCCTCTCTCTCTCTCTTTTATCCCATCTCTCTGGAATCTCACTTCTATCTCTCCTCATTTTCAGTCATCTCTCCCTCGTCTCTCTCATATTCCTACTCAATCTCTCTCTCAATTCTCTTCTGCTAGTCTCTCTCTTACTTTATACAAGCACAATGTATAATTTGTGTTTGTATATAGCGAGAGAGACGATATATACAAATACAAATATATATCTCTTCTCCCTATATACACTTATAATAATACAAATATTAATATTTTTCTAATTAGTTCTCTTTTGCCTCTCTCTCTCACTTTATACACACACAGAATATACAAATACAAATGTATAATTTGTGTGTTGTATAAAATGAGAGAGAGACTGAACATTCAAATACAAATGTTGGAATTCGATTCAATAGTATATGGATACAAATTGTATGTAGATATACACATACAATCATTGATACATATACATACTAGTTACATATATACAATTATCTAACTGATATACTTATATAACGCCTCTCTTCACTCTCTACCCCTCTCTCGCTCGCCTCTCTTCACTCTCTACCCCTCTCTCGCTCGCCTCTCTCCTCCCTCTCCCAATCTCGATCGTCTCTCTCCTCCCTCTAACGTGTAGCTACGAATCGTAATTAGCAAACTATGATTATGAAACATAATTAAAATTATTTTAGTGGCTATTTGTGAAAGTTCCCATATATAAAATTAATGTACGTTGACTAATGATCAAGTCAAATGTGTGAAAAGCTTTTTTTATATATACTAGTATACGTGCCCGCGCGTTGCGCGGTTAATTGATAAATGTAATCATAAATATTAATTTATTGACAATTTAAAATTTTAACTTATTAAAAGATAATATTGAAAATTTATTTGAGAATGTTAACATTAATTATCTTGATGTGTTATAATAGAATATTTATGTAAATAAATCAATATATAAGCTTAGTTCATTATTTAAATTTGAAAATAATAATATTTTATCATTATTTAATTTATTTAAAATGATAGATACTATCACTCTATCCATATTATCCTATTGCTAATTAAAACAATAAAGATATAAGAAACTTTAATAGTTAGAATTAAATAAAATATAACTAAGAAAAGTCCTATCAAAATACTAAGCATACAAAAAACGTTTTAATCACTTGAATATCAAAATGTAGGCATGTTATTCACAATTTTATATTTTGTCTTTTAATTTTTTCTTCAAGTCACATATCCATTATGTGATATTTAACAAAATTATATATATATATATACGCGATAGTTTAAAACAATATAATTATACAGTTGAATAATACTTTCATAAGTTAATATTCTAAAATTAATTTAGTTTTAGTTGATTTATATTTCATTTTATTTTATTTTTTCTCTTTTTTTTAGAGATGTGTTTATTTTTCAAACCAAATGTAAAAGTTAATATTCTACATTTTTCAATGCTTATTATTTATATAGTCAAATTTGGCTAACATATTTTTAAATTGTATATTGCAATAATCAATTAATATTTGAGAGCATTTTTTAAAGAAGAGTATAATGTAGTTACCTATTTTCAAATTTTGAATTTTAAAAAATGGTAAAAAAAATTAAAGTAATAATAAAAATTAGATTCGCAGTACTTTTTCAAAAAATTACAGTGTTTGTAGTTTTATTTTTATAATTTAAATTAATTTTAATAATATTTTAAATGTTTTGATTTTGAATGAGAAAGTAGTTCGTAGTGGAGTCATATTAACGTAAAGTTTTTGTTGATTTTTTTGTGTGTATTTTTCATTTGCTTCTTAATCATTTTGAAAATGATTAAATAGATAGGAGATTGGATCTGAATANTAGTGGAGTCATATTAATGTAAAGTTTTTGTTGATTTTTTTGTGTGTATTTTTCATTTGCTTCTTAATCATTTTGAAAATGATTAAATAGATAGGAGATTGGATCTGAATAATTTTTAAAAATATTTCCTTTTCTTGATTACATTTTTCACTACTTATTATAATTATTATTATTTGTCAAATTTGGCTAATATATTTTTAAATTGTATATTGCAATAAACAATTAGGATTTATAATATATTATATCAGAACATTTTAACAAAATATTTTAACAATTTTGAGAAAAAGTCAAATTTTAATTTGTGTGATTTTTTTTTAAAAAAATGTGACGTGTAGGTAGTTATCTTTTTATATGTTTGTTAGTTTCAATTTTTTTAAATATAGAATTTACTCTCCGTATAAATTTGATGCAAAGTGCAATTCTAACTATATTGCTACTGAATGATCCGTTTTAAGGGGATATAATTATAACATTATTTTATTTATAAGTAAATTTTGAATGGAAGAATGTTGTCCATGATGAAAAAATAATATTAAATTAGACGTGCACAAATATATGTATTAGAATGGTAACTACATAAACTTACCAGATTCTTGTATTAGAATATTGACTTCAATAACAAATTTCATGTCGATTTTGTTGCTTCACACTTTGGCCTTTTGACCACTATCATAGTGCTTGTCCAAATAATCAAGGATGAAAAATGATAAAGTTACACACCATAAGATTTTTTCCCAAAAAAACAATTAAAGTTACAATAATATGATAATAAGGAAAAAACCAACTAACAAATTAAAAATATTATACTAATAATATGAGATTTTTAGATATTGTGACTTTCTTTATGATCGAAGATTTTATGAGTAAGAATTGAATTATCCTTAAGAATTGAATTAAAAATATTCCTACCTTTTTAAATATTTATTTTTGTTACATTTTTTCGAAAAAAACTTCACTTGTCATTTTCATTTTTTTTTAAATAGTTAGATCACATTTCTGTTTTTTTAGTTATACTTTTTAAAAAATTATTTTCAAAATTAGATAATTTAATTATTTTTTAAATTAAACAAAATCATAAATGCACCCACAGAAGCCTTACTATATGTATATGTGTATGTGTAGTTATTTAAAGGAGCGGAGGCTATTGTGCAAGTAAATTAAATGTTAAATAATCGTAATAATACTCAAAATGATTTAACTAAAGAATAATCAATTATCAAATGATCATACTAATAATCAAAATGATCACGCTAAGGAATACTACTTTGCATATAAATTAACAAAAATTGACAAAAATGTAATTTGTGAACGAAGAATATGATAATTATGATGATATGTATTCATCATCATTCTCATATATATTGATTTTATTCTTACAAAATGAAACACTTATTGAAATCGTTAAAAGAATATGAAAATAACATAAGGAATGTCAACCAAATTTGTTTAGTAATTGACATACATGATCCATTGATATGAAATTCTTCAGAATTCCTCCATTTATCTATCGTTGATTTCTTCTTCTTCTTTGTTGCATTGGAGAGCATGGTGGTCCTTCTCCGTAAATTATAACAACATAATTTCAAATCAAACAATTAAGAAAAATGACATATATACACACAATACACTACTATACTTTTCCTCATTTTCTTTTGTGATCTCATGTGAATGTAATTTGTTTTTTGTTTGCATGTAATATTTGTTTTACAAATGTTTGGATTCGTTTATGAAGAGTTAGATTTAAAAAGATGTGAATGATGTTATTAAGATTAATAATTTTCTTCAAAGATGTGGGTTAGGAAGTTGAGATTCTTTTTAGGGATAAGGTTAGTTATTATTTGAAATTTAAATTTTAAATTAATTATTTAAATATTTTTGTGGCTAATTTTGAGATTTCTTTTTTTAAAGGACGTGATATCCTTTTTTTTTTTTTTGAATTGGAAGTATTTTCTTTCTTTTAATAATAATAAGACATAATATATGGATAGAATTTTTTAAAAAAATTAAAAAGAAAGGAAAAAAAAAAAACTACCCCATTTCAACTAATCCACCGTTTAATTTATCTTTTTTTTACAATAAGTTTTTTTCATTTTTTGTAATGGTAACAGTTTAAATTATTTATTTTTTGATGGAAACCGTTTAAATTTTTATTTTATTAAAATGGAATTTATTATTTAAATTAACTAAAGATAATTAAGTTGTTGAATTTGAATTTATTATTTAAAATAACTAAAAATAATAAAATTCAAGAATAATTGTGGTGCTGACACGTGTCGTTTTTTCCTCTCCTTTTATATATATATAGATAGATATTAAAGTGAGATGACTGATTTTGGCAACGATAAACTATTGACACGTTATTTTAAGTGGTTGAAAAATAACACCTTAACGTAGTAAATGACTTTTGTTGAAATGAGAAAAACAAAGTTTTTAGCTAATATGTATAACAACAAAAGTATCAGCAGCAAATATTTTTTTTTTCCTTCAAGAGCTTTCGTAATAATTATAAAGAATGAATCTTTTTATATTGAGATCGATCTCTTCAACTCTTTTTTGTGGCAAAAATGTTATGTACATTTTATATTTATTTAGGATGCAGCTGTACTAGTTAACAATCTTATATACATAATATCATTTGTAGTGTAATGTATCTTTATATTTGATTTTAATGTATGCTACTTTATCAATCGATCAACTCATATATTTTTGGAATCAACATCTTCAACTCTTTTTCATTAACTTGATGTTTGGACCTTTGTGACACTGGGAGAATTAAAATTTTCAATGAAGAAGTTTAGAGCGAACTAAGTACACAAATAACTCCAAAAGATCCAACATCTACAATTAAAACATGATTCTTTTTATTCCTTAAAAAAAGACATGTTTTTTTTTTCTACCGGGGTTTATTTTGCTTTGTAGGAATTTTTCAAGGAAATAATGTCTCATCCAATAAAAATTCCGTCTATTATTTTGATGGTCGATTATACAATGTAAATTATTCATAAAAATTGCCCACCCATCAATAATGTGTATCCACTAAGCAATAGGATTCTCTAATTGATGATCAGGAGGAAAGTCAAATGGTATATATATGTGGACCTTTAAAGATAACTTNAACATCTACAATTAAAACATGATTTTTTTTATTCCTTAAAAAAAGACATGTTTTTTTTTTCCTAGCGGGGTTTATTTTGCTTTGTAGGAATTTTTCAAGGAAATAATACCTTATCCAATAAAAATTTCGTCTATTATTTTGATGGTCGATTATACAATGTAAATTATTCATAAAAATTGCCCACCCACCAATAATGTGTATCCACTAAGCAATAGGATTCTCTAATTGATGATCAGGAGGAAAGTCAAATGGTATATATATGTGGACCTTTAAAGATAACTTATGGACGATCCATATTTTCCCTTTACATCTTTCTTTTTTGATTTTTCAATATTATAGACGAATATACAAATATGGTAAGACAAATGACATGATATTTGAGTTTTTATAGTCTTTTATTCGATATTTAATAATCATATTAGAGTTCGATTAATTTGGATTTCAATCAGATATGACCTATTTGGAAATAGTGCTCCTTGTCAAGGATTTTTTCATACCCAAAACTCAAATTGAGATATCTAATTAAAGAAGAAGTTGTATACATTGTGTCAAATCCTTTTAATGATGACCTTTGAGTTAAAACATTGCATATCTGATTTCTTAGAGCCCAACTTATGTTTTGTATTAAAAGTACTAAATTTAGATGAATATGATGTTAGTACGATATGTTCCCTTTGCACAAAAATAGAACTATGCCAAAATATGAATTTTATATGTTCACGCTTCTAGAGCAGTAACATGTGAATGTACATTGCATACCCGGACTAGAAGGTAGTGTTGTTGCTAGCCAAATTAAAAGCTTAGAAATAGTTAGAACTGAATGCACAAAATATGAAAAAACATCTTGTAATGTATTTAACTAGAAATAGATTATGTTCTTAGAGAAGTATCTACTCGTGCCCACAAAGAAATATATGTGCGTGGCGGTGGCGCCATTGCGCAGCATATGCAAAAAGTTTTTTTGCCTTTTGCAACCCATACAATTGCAATGGAATAAACCAAAACAATAGTTTTATTATTAATATGCCTATGATATATTTCTGGGCAGGGCTAGATAACGTCGAGAGGGTTCATTTAAATCTCTTTCGATAGAAAATTACACTGTTTAATTATGTATGATTAATTTTTGAAGTATATATAATAGATGTTGAATCTCATTTGACTTTTTTCATGCGTTTAATTTTTCATATTTTAATCTTATTTAGTGAAAAAATTGACTCAGTTCCAGTATATATCTACTAGTAGGTAGATTATCTATTAGACAACAACTTCTTGTTATTAGGCACTCATCATAAGTAAACAAACAATTTTCTAAAGTGGTTCTAGGTATGTATATATATCGAGATAAAGATAGACTCAAAATTTTGAAGTTTATAAAAAAATAAATTACAATAATTTCAAGATATTGTATAATATGTTAAGTTCACGATTAAATATTTTGGATAGTTATAAAGCCGAAAATCTCACTTAGAACATTCAAGATTTAATATATATAATATGTATAAAAAGTAAATTTTGACCTATATACATTATATAATATTTATCAAACAACGAAACAACTTTAGATTTAAGTAAACAATAAAATATATAGTAAAAAATGTTTCTACACCTATTATAACGATACCAATTCTAATAAATATATATCAATTCTTGAAAATTCTTAATTAGCAATATTTCTTCTTATTAGTACTTCATTATTGTGAGGTGTATATATAAGATATATACCCATAAGGGGATCACATATATCCTGAGATGTATTCCTTATCCCCAGCATATACAATATATATATATATATACACACACACTACTGATATATAAGAGGGAATAAGCATACACGTCTTGGTCTCGGTCGACGTGTGTGCTTCCCGAAAATAAAATTTGAGTTCGAGGATAATTTAGTCATTTTAAGTTTATTGTGACTGTTTACAAATTAGAACTCTCAAAATGTCACATGTGCCACATATATTATTTAAAATGTATATTTAAAATATTATAAAAATAATTAACAATAAAATTATAAAATTAAAACAAATAAAATAATATTGGGCCTGGACTTGTCCGGACTTTTGCATCGAGTATATATAATTTGCCAGACTAGAAGATAGTGAGAGGTCAAAGGATTCCATATGTTTTTTTGTTTTTTTACCATCTCACTCAATTTGGTGGAAGAAGAATATAATAAAGGGCATGTCATGTTTTTTTCTCATATTTTGGACTTTTAGTTGAATACTAATAACTCTATTCTTGTATTCAAGTACAGTACTAATTATTAGTACAAAAAAAAAAACTATGCAAAAGCATTTTAAAGGAATAAATGAGATGCAAAAACATTTTATTATAAATATATTTAAAATTATTCCGTCTTATTGATTATTATTGATGATTTTTCATGTTTAAACATGAATTTCAGAAATAAAAACTTTCTCTTTTTTTTTATAGTGGATCAAATTAATAAACGTTATTACATTCAATGTGAAATGTCTCCCTGTTCTTCATTATATTATACTGATTTCTCCAAAATATCTATTGCATGTGTATGGTGAATCATGTAATATATAGTTTATAAAATAATATTAATAATATCAAAATAAAATTTTGAGTAAAATATTTCTTCTAAGAATTTTCATCAAAATATTTTTGCATATGAGACTCATCCCAATTTAGTAAGCTAAATTTGGATACTTAAAGATGTAATATATTCTATTTATGGAAAATGAGTCAAGAATTAGTATCTAATAAATCAAAAAAATTAAACACGACCACATACATAATAAATACAAACTCAATAAGAAGTTTTCCTATCAAATGATAATTTGATGCATATCTTTTGTATAATTCTTTTTCATTTTGATGGGGAGTGAAAATTGTGGTTGAAGGGGAGTGAAAATAGAATTTATTTTAGGAGGATAATTATAAATATATAATTTGCTATATATGAGAGAGATAAAAATTAAATTGAAAAAATACGAGAGAGAATATGATGGATACACTTTAATTGCTAAAATATTGACACATTGGCATTTTAAATAATTATTTTAAAGTGTAGATGTTATTTTGTGTTAGAAATTTTGACTAGTTAGCTAATTTTCCCTAAAAAAGAGATACTTAACTTATAATTGAAAGATTTTTTTAAAGAAGAGAGATAATAATAATACTTAGACAAATATTAACTTATTCAACACACACAAAAAAAAACACCTAAAAATTGAAGGAATATCAAGAAATTCAAAAAACACATAAACATAATTATCAATTGATGAATACAAACAAAGATACATATAAATTGAATATTCATATTAAAACTCATATGACATCATGGTTGACATATACTATTATTTGTGTGGCCACACCTTATGTATCAATCATTCCAAAAATATTCACCTATACTTTTTCTTTATTTTTTTAATTTCCTTCAAATAATTTTGTTGATATTAGATAAAATTATTTTTATTTTCTCAAAGATATATCATCACATATTTCTTTATATATATATAATACGTTTACTGGAAAAAGATTCATCAACTTGTTCTATATATATATATAAAATACGTTTACTGGAAAAAGATTCGTCAACTTGTTCTTGATGTCCCATTACTTCTTGTCTAAAATACAGAATATGTGAAGGTGTATAAAGAGGAAATTAATGGACTAGAAAATGGAAGTTTGAAAATATTGAGAACTAAGCTTTTTAAACAAAAAACGTCATATTTAGTGTGATTCCATAAATGGGGTTTGAGGATGACAGAATGTACACAAACATATAAAGGGATTGTTCATATATATTGTCGGCTTCAAAAATTAAAAGCATTTAAAAATAAGTTTGAAATATTCAAGAGCGAAATAAGCTCTTATATAAATATTATTCTATTTGTCTTAATTTATATGATATTTTTTTCTTTTTAGTCTGTTTAAAAAAAATACCACATTTTTTATTTGACAAATAGTTAATGACACTATCCAACATTTTACTTAGGTTGAACTCTACTTATTTGGCAAAAAATCAACAAAGGTGATTTTACTTAGGTTGAACTCTACTTATTTGGCAAAAAATCAACAAAGGTGTTAGGTGTACTCTTTTAAGGATAGTTTTGAAACACGGCAAAGTCTTCTCATATTTATCATATTTATTGCCCAGTTAAACTATATCACATAAATTGAGATGCAGGAAGTAAAAAAAAAAAGGGACTGGAGCAGATAAAATATTCCAATCTAGAGTCCTGCTCTCCTACATGAAAGAGAGAGAACATTTGACTAGCTTCGTTACGCAGTGATGGACCTAAGATTTTGTTTAAGTGAGTCCATTGAAATCCAATTAATCCGGATTCACACCAAAAAGTACCACATTAGCAGGTAAAGCGCTCTCTAACAAGGACGACTCACTTAAAAAATGATAGAACTCTAACTCCCAAGACGGCTCAAGAAGTTTATTACTCTAAAAAAAATAGACTAGTAAAAATTCTTAAAATCTCAATGCGCAAATATGATGTTCAATTGTACGGGTGTACATGACCGGATTAGTTCGGGTTTTTCAATTATCAAACCAAACCATTGGTGTAAAAAAATTTAATTTATAAACCAAACCAAACTAATAAAATTCGGATTTTTTCGGGTTTTTCAACCTTGGATTGGTTCGGATTTTTTCAGATTTTTGGATTTTTCGGTAAAGTTTGCATACAAACATATAATTAACTTGTGCTCCAAATATTTCTTTAGTCCAACCAAAATATAATTATCTAAGGTGTTTCTTAAGAAAATAATTAACACAAAATATGAGATGAGTACTGATGACACTAAAATATTCAATAAAAAATAATAATGAAATCATCATATAAAATAAATATTGCAAAGTCATAATGAAAATGATCATAATATAAAAGTACTAAATCATGCTAAAATAAGTTTAATTATATTACTAAATATTTAAGGAAAATTAAAATTAGACTATGTATTTTAATTGTCTAAACCAATGTAAAACTAAAGAACAAATATTCAATATTATTGTCATCCTTAGTGTTGAATTGATTTTCTTTTTGCATTAATTTGATTTTGATTTAAGTTTTATTATAATTATCAACATCTATAAACTATAATCTTTATTGGACCATTCCGAATTCTAAGTTTTAAACTTGAAATAATATATTAAAAGATAAAAACTATGAAATATTATAAGAAATATTTTAAAATTATATCAAAGTAAATATATTTATGTATAAAATAAAATTTTAAAATTACATATATAATGTCAGGTTGGTTTGGTCTCGGGTTTTTTTTTTTTAGTTAAAACCAAACCAAACCCAAATATAGTCAGATTTTTTTTGCCAATACCAAACCAAGTCAAACCAAACCACGAGTCGGATTTTTTTTCCGATTTGACTCAATTTGCGGTTTGGTTTGATTTTGTACACCCCTATTCAATTGTTTAAAAGACATTAAAAAAAACTATGGTTGATGTTAAGATTATATAGTTACTTCAAATTGTAATAACGAAGACTTTAATTGTGGCATATATGATATATCACCAAGGAATAAGAGTTGATTGTTGGCGATAACATAGTACAAAAAAAATTGAGAAGGTTTCTGAACTCGGTTACAGACAAATAGAGAGTGCAACTAACAATGAGTCCAGTTGAAGATTTATTGAAAACAATCTATTGTTGTACTTCACTCTCGTTTGCATATCTATGAGGTAAGAATAAAATCCGTATACGTACATTTTATCATCTGCGAATTCCACTTTAACTCAAATTATGTTGTTTTTGTTTGATTTTAGTAAAGTAATTCTGTAGGAATTTTCCAAGAAAAGAAAGAAAAAGGTTCTTGTGATTTGGACCATTTTATCTATCTTTTTTCTTCTTTGAATTTACTCACTTTCCGCCTATATATACATACAATTCTAGCCTTTAGAAATAGTAAACCCTTTGTATTTTTCAAAGAAATTATATTTGTTTACAATATTCAATTTTTCATTCCTTTTTAAGTTAAAAAAATGGAGAACCAAAAGAAACGCCAAGCTGCTTACATGAAGAGAAGCCTCTTGGATCAGGTCATATTTTTATTAAATTTATTTGGTCACATGTAATAATTATATATATCTCTTAAAATAGAAAATTCACAAATTATTCTATAGGAAATCCAATTGTTAAAGTATTATCTGTTTTGGTTCTAGACTGATATTGATTCGTTTCTTGGTTTTAAGTCAAAAGACATTCGTATAAGGTCCCTAACTTTTTTTTTCATTCACATCTTGTCCATTTCAAAATGAGATTCGCCTAAGGGGTAATGTGCACCACTTCTTTAGAGGTTTGCCATCCTTCATAAACATCACATACACACTCCCCTAGAGAGTCAATGTCCTCGTTGAATTTGCTCCACTACTGTACTAAGGAGTAAGGAAGAGTCCTACTCTGATACCATCTATAACGATTTTGGTCCAACTATTAAAGTATTGTCTATTTTGGCTTTAGGCCCACATAGATTTATCCCTGAATTTTAACTCAAAAGACGCCTCAACAACTGATTCTGAACTCATTCTTATAAGATTCCTAACTTTTTTCTCTCATTCTAATATGAAATTCGCGTAAGGTGTAATGCCCATTCCTAAAAATAATGTTTGATTGTTTTGTGCAGGGATACCTTGATGAACAATTCATTCATCTTGAAGAATTGCAAGATGATGCAAACCCTAACTTTGTTGAAGAAGTTGTCAAGTTGTATTACACAGATTCAGCTAGATATGTTCGAAATATTGAACTTGCATTGTAAGAATTAAGTTTTTTTTTTGGTTACAAAATTAATAACATAAACAGTATTAATTCAACATTCTATCAAGTATAGTCACCCCCTTATATATCATTGGGATGACAATCGCCACAAAAAATAATATTTTTTCTACAAAAGTTATTCACCTACCACATGTATAAAATTGTCATATATATAAACAAATATATACGAGACATGTTAGGAACTCACCTTATATAATACCAATATAACATCATATAAAAAATAACAAAAAACTCATTTTCTCACACAATATATATACCCCATTTCTTCCGCTAAATCATTTCTCTACATGATTTACAAATGTATACATCATGCAATCAGAAAAATCTAATTAATACTTGATAAATTTAATATTGTTTCAGGGAAAATGGACCCTATGATTTTGCTAGACTGGATAATATGATGTACCAATTCAAGGGTAGCAGCTCAAGGTATCATCTCCAACTTCACAAGAGCACATCTATTGACGATGCAAAAAAAATTTATATGATCATATAACCTAAAACGTAATTACACATTATTTAGTAATATTGATTAATAATCTGAAATAAGTGATAAGTAACATGTTATAACATGTTAAATTACACTATATAATAGCAATAACAATAGCATACCCAATGCAATTTTATGAGTGAAATTTGAGAAAGGTCAAATGTATGCGACCTTACTTTTAACTTGGAAAGATAAAAGAAGATTTTCGATAGACGGCATTATAAAGATATATATATATATATATATATATATATATAGTACTAACATTTTGAGTCACCTTTTCAAAGAACAACAAAAAAAGAGATAGAAAAGTACTCATAATGAATCTATTTGGGTCCACATTTGGAAATCTCCTTGAATATAGTTTGACTACAAAAGTGAATAATGATAAAGCTAATTATTGAGTAGGTTGAATAATCAATTAATTTCTTTATCCTCAGATGCCTTTTAGATTTTTTCTAGACATTCCCCCTCCCCCTCCCCCCCCCCCCCAAAAAAAACCCAAACATTTTAATTGTTTTATTACAGTAATAAATATAATGACTTCACAATACAAAGATATAATCTCATTGGTCCAAGTGTCTAAAATCAGGTATTTCCAACTCTAAAACACTATTATTCCTCCAGAAAAAGTGTATTTCTCTTTACTGCATCCAACGACAACCCCAACATAATGAATATACTCTCATGGATAGGGTTTGGTGAGGGTTGAGTAAAACACAAACCTTATTTTTATACTGTGAGGATAGAAAGGTTGTTTCTAATAAATCCTCGACTCAAGAATAGAAGAAAATGAAGCAGTAACAACAACAAGATAATAAGATAAACAACGTGAAAGAAACAATATTTACGGCATGAATTACAATATTAATATTAGAACTTTTGTTGGCAGCATTGGTGCCAGAAGATTAAAAAGACAATGTTCTCAGTTTCAGGAATACTGTAATGCAAAAAATATAGAGGGGTAATTGTCTTCTTCTCTAAACCAATGGATATTTGAAAATTAAATGTTCAATTTTTCATGTATGAGCAATTTTGCAGGTGCAGAAACACTTTCCAAGAAGTGAAGCAAGAGTATGCTACTCTAAAGACTATGCTTGAGACTTACTTTCAGGTCTCTCTCTCCAACTCTCTAAAACATATAAAGTCAATCTCTCCGTAACAACATTGTTTGTTCAAATGTTTTCTAGTTGCTACAACGAAAATGCTACTATAGAGAACATATGATATAATACAACGTGAAAAGTTGGTTCAAAAAAGACTAGACCATTATAAAATATTGTTATAAAAAGGTCAGTAGTACAATCTCTAATCCATATTATCTATATCATTTAGAAATAATTCACCTCAATAAACATATCTAACTGCCTTAATTTTTTTTTAAAAAAAACAAACACCTAAACTACCTTTTATCTCTTTTAAATGTCGCATTTGGAGGCTCAAGGCTGAAAAGCCCTAGTGTGCTAGTGCTAGCAAGTTATTAGTGCAACAACTTAGTGTCTTTTAATCAACACTCCACTAATAGACCGGTAAAAGAAAATTTGAAAAAAAAAAAAGAAGGTAATACATACTTTTTATTTTTTTGAAACGACAACTAGGTTATAACAATTCAATTTACCAAAACGAGAAATCATATAGCACCCACTTGATGAATCCAGTGGTATTTTGCAAATAATATTTTCAAATCTTGAATTTGTTTCTATATATGTAGTATGTGATGTTTATGGCTTCTTTTTTACCATTTGAACTCTGTAGATGGAAAGATAGCTTCACTGATGTTGAAAGCAAGCATCAGATTCGATGTGAACAAGCCCATCATCATGACCTTCCTTCAAGTAGCTGATACATATATCCAATAAAGGATAATTGGATATTGCAGCATATATACAATATTCTTATCTTGAAATAATAACAACTATATGGCATTGAAAAAATGTATTTGCCATTCTGTTGTATAAAACCTGTCAAAGCTTATTAATGCAAAGTTCATGTTTCCAATAGAACAGCTCTTTTTGTCTTCTATTTCCAGAAAAATAAATAAAAATTGACACCCAAAGGCCTCCATGACAGTGTCGTAAAAACTTGTCCATCCACATTCAGTGTTTACATCAAATCAAACAATTAAACCTTAGCAGTTGAAAACTAAAGAATAAATGTCACTTAACCAAGGTCAAGTGATAATTGTTTGTATGAAAAACACATGTTTGCATCAATTGAGTTGGTGTAAACATTGTTTCTCTTAGTTAAACCTATGAAAATGGCAATTTAAATCAATTTCATTTTTCATATTTACAGCATCATACTACAGTACTACTATAGTTGCTCAAGTGGGATCTGGGGAGGGTAAGATGTATGTAGATCTTAACCCTACCTTTTCAGGGTACAGAGGCAGTTCAGATAGAATACACTAATTCTTATGTTTAGTTTTAGTTCCAAGATTATAAACGGAAGGAAAAATAGAGATGAAGAGATAAGACACAATCATCTAATTACAATTCATGGCACGAGCTAATTGCTATGATCAACTAGTTTTGCCTTCCATGATTTTCCTATCAAAATAGCAGAAGTTCTTGGAGAGTCCTGAATATTGAGAGGCCAGTCTCTCTATTGTCAGACCAAGAAAAAGAATTCATACAGTATCAAAACATAACTTGGTAAACCTGAACTGTAGCCTGCATTCCTCCAGGAATAGTAATCATGTATAACTGACCATGCGGATCATCATCTCGTTCTTCAATTCCAGTATCAAGCTATGCAAAAAATTTGAAACGCACAGCAATCCAATCATGACCTACTTCAGTGAGTCCTTGCAGAAGTATGAATGCTAATGAACCTAAGATAGAGCCAAAACTATTAACACATATTGTGATGGAGAAGCTGGACCAAGAGATATCTATGAACGCTGTGTTAAGATCACCCAGTAGTTAACATACCAAATTTGTGTTCACATTGTTGATGAAGATGCAAAGAGTCATGGAACACAGCCAATATCCTTGAAATACTCATGTTCAAGGGCACTCCTGGCAGTGATTCTCTTGCTGGGGTCCAAGCAGAGCATTTTCTGAAAGTAATGAGGCCATGGATTTTAAGACAAGATTGAAACCCCTATGCATATAACCGTATTAAACACCTATTTGTTGTGCACATTACGGAGAAAGGCACTAAATCCTTCATATAATCTGCTAACAGAAAACACAATGATTTGCATATAAGCAACTGCAACCAAACAGTCCTAGCCCCCAATAGCTGATGTCCTAAAATATGTTAAAAAAATAATAAATACAAAGAGCAGAAGGGAACAAAAAGACCTAGGCTAAAGTGACTGAAACAAGAATATGAATGAGCACTGCAATTTGGAACTTCCCTTTCCCTTGAGAACATTTATTTACTCAAATACGTCATTCAGAATAGTTATAATTATTCTAGCTGTGAGTACCAATAACTATTTCACCGGATTTTCTCAGAGAAAACCAGGCAAAAAGGTTGGAGTTTCATTTAGAATACAAGAAAACTTTCTTACTCACAAGATGTATATATCATTTAGAAAAGCATACTTACACCAAGGAGATCAAATCCTGCTGTATCAAGATTCGGGACTACAGTTGCCAGATCCTGCAATGTGAAGGACTTGAATTCAGCATTCTTTAGAAATGTGATAATATTGGCAGGAGAATCAGACTAGTCCTAAAGGTGAAAAAAAGAGAGAAATAATTAAACTCTAGATTACCTTAGGATGCCATTTTGGAAATGTAGATTTATAATCAGGCAAAGAAGTCACTCCAGGCCATGTATCCTCATTTGGAGTACCCACCACTCTTCATACAGAAATATAGTAGGGAATCATGACATGAATAAGGAAAAGATATAATAACAGAGAGGAAAAGAGTCATAAACTGTCCAACAAACTCGATCTTTAAACTTTCTCACAACCTAACCACCCCATACAGTGGCGAATCCAGAAATTTTGTATCATGGGTGCTTAACTATTATTAGCTCAGAAATTGCTACATATAATGGGTGCTCAGTTAATATATTTCAATACATTTCTAAATTTCGTACATAAATTAGAATGTTGACAAAAAAAGTAGTGGGTGCTTAAGCACCCATAAGTGACTACATAGGTCCGCCACTGACCCCAGAGAGATAGAGTTGATTATAAATATTAGTAATTGATTGACTAGTATGTCTTTCAGCTTGAAGAATTCAGAACTGACAAGCCTTTAACATTTATGCTCTTCTATTTCAGTCATCCAACCCCTCCTAAGCCTCTTTCTTAATTCTAATTTTGGTCTGTGTCATAACATCGGCCACTCAATCCATCCATGAACAACCATTNCTCGTTCTTCAATTCCAGTATCAAGCTACGCAAAAAATTTGAAACGCACAGCAATCCAATTATGACCAGTAATTCAGCAAGTCCTTGCAGAAGTATGAATTCTAATGAGCCTAAGATAGAAACAAAACTATTAACACATATTGTGATGGAGAAGCTGGAACAAGAGATATCTATGAACGCTGTGTTAAGATCACCCAGTAGTTAACATACCAAATTTGTGTTCACATTGTTGATGAAGATGCAAAGAGTCATGGAACACGGCCAATATCCTTGAAATACTCATGTTCAAGGGCACTCCTGGCAGTGATTCTCTTGCTGGGGTTCAAGCAGAGCATTTTCTGAAAGTAATGGGGCCATGGATTTTAAGACAAGACTGAAACCCCTATGCATATAACCGTATTAAACACCTATTTGTTGTGCACATTACGGAGAAAGGCACTAAATCCTTCATATAATCTGCTAACAGAAAACACAATGATTTGCATATAAGCAACTGCAACCAAACAGTCCTAGCCCCCAATAGCTGATATCCTAAAATATGTTAAAAAAAATAATAAATACAAAGAGCAAAAGGGAACAAAAAGACCTAGGCTAAAGTGACTGAAACAAGAATATGAATGAGCACTGCAATTTGGAACTTCCCTTTCCCTTGAGAACATTTATTTACTCATATACGTCATTCAGAATAGTTATAATTATTCTAGCTGTGAGTACCAATAACTATTTCACCCGATTTTCTCAGAGAAAACCAGGCAAAAAGGTTGGAGTTTCATTTAGAATACAAGAAAACTTTCTTATTCACAAGATGTATATATCATTTAGAAAAGCAAACTTACACCAAGGAGATCGAATCCTGCTGTATCAAGATTCGGGACTACAGTTGCCAGATCCTGCAATGTGAAGGACTTGAATTCAGCATTCTTTAGAAATGCAATAATATTGGCAGGAGAATCAGTCCTAAAGGTGAAAAAAAGAGAGAAATAATTAAACTCTAGATTACCTTAGGATGCCATTTTGGAAATGTAGATTTATAATCAGGCAAAGAAGTCACTCCAGGCCATGTATCCTCATTTGGAGTACCCACCACTCTTCATACAGAAATATAGTTGGGAATCATGACATGAATAAGGAAAAGATATAATAACAGAGAGGAAAAGAGTCATAAACTGTCCAACAAACTCGATCTTTAAACTTTCTCACAACCTAACCACCCCATACAGTGGCGAATCCAGAAATTTTGTATCATGGGTGCTTAACTATTATTAGCTCAGAAATTGCTACATATAATGGGTGCTCAGTTAATATATTTCAATACATTTCTAAATTTCGTACATAAATTAGAATGTTGACAAAAAAAGTAGTGGGTGCTTAAGCACCCATAAGTGACTACATAGGTCCGCCACTGACCCCATAGAGATAGAGTTGATTATAAATATTAGTAATTGATTGACTAGTATGTCTTTCAGCTTGAAGAATTCAGAACTGACAAGCCTTTAACATTTATGCTCTTCTATTTCAGTCATCCAACCCCTCCTAAGCCTCTTTCTTAATTCTAATTTTGGTCTGTGTCATAACATCGGCCACTCAATCCATCCATGAACAACCATTCAATAAAAATGGCTTTCTTTCAAATGGAATTGGAATGATCAACAAGGAGGACAGGGCATAAGGAGATAATAAAATTACTTCCTACAAAATGTAAAAATAAATAGTGAGTATGTTCACTTTTAGAAGTAACAAAGCATCACTAAAAGACTGGCTATGCATGTTAACACCTGAAAATCTTGAAAAGTTCATCAATCTCCAAGTCACCAGCTGACCACACATCAACCGGAGTAGAGTAGTGCCTTGATCCAAGCAGTATTTCTGGTGCCCTGTACCATCATGTCACCACCTGAAACAATGAAGTCTACTGTTGGAAGTCAAAAGAAACAAGCTCAAAAGGGTTGATGATATGCTAGAAAACATAAATGAATAGAGTATCTGTTTTTAAAATCAATGAGACACAGACATGATAATCCAATCATTTTATTTTTCAGCCAAACAAAAAAACTTAAGCAGGAAAAAGGTTGTTCATTTAGACAGGATGTCAGATATTAAAGAGAGGCATCAGAAGTGACAACAGTTCTGCTCATAGTAACTACTTTCTGGTCAAGTTTGAAATGGAACAACATAAGACAATGGTAATACAGGCTGGTTTGGCAATTTTGTTTCATAGAGCTGAAACCATGTACATACCTCATAAGTAAAAGTTCTAACAGGAATACCAAACGCTCTACCCAATCCAAAATCTGCAAGCTTTAACACATTGGTGCATGGATCTATCAGAAAATTCTGAGGCTTTAGATCTCGGTGGAGAACTCTACGAGAATGACAATAAGCAATACCACGGAGCATTTGATACACAAACGTCTGCAAAATTGAAGATATTACTTCATTAACCAAGAACAAGAAACCTCTCAACTCGACAACCTTTTTACCATTAGGTGGTGATACTTTCTCACATTACATACTCTGATAATCATATATTTTAACTACTGTGTAAGGGTGCATCTCCTTCCTCTTCAACTAAGACTGCTAAACAGAGGCATGACAAACTTCATAAAGAAGTAATGCAACAGAAGAGGCAGCTAAATATAACAATAATTGCAACCTCCAATGGAATATAGATCTTAATCTTACTCACTTCTACAACACCGGCATCCTTAGAGAATTCAGGACATGAATCCATGTGCTTCTTCAAATCCAAGTCAAGATATTCAAAGACTAGATATAATCGCTTCTCACTGTGAACCACATCCAGCAACCTGTTTCCAAATAATAGGAACTTTTTTTCGCTATTAGAGAAGTTAACTTCAAAATAGCTTTTCCAACATTAAAAAGAAAAACTTAGTACTGCAACCCAAATTACTGTTATATACATGCTTGCACTGTTCTTTAGTTTCTAACTCCTAATTCAATCAGAAAAGGCAAGAATGTTGCTCCAGAAATGAACATAACACAATCATCCACAGCATTCATAGTGTTCCCCCCCNCCCCCCTTTTGGTCCCCCTTCCATTTAGAGTCGTAATTACACAAAATTGAAATTCCCAAGGTGGACAGAAGTTCATTCCTACAACATTACCTGGCTCACTCACACCTATCTCATATATATATATATATATATTTATATTATATATTATATTATTAAAAGTGGGAAGCTCTAAAGTGCAAAGTTGGATTACCATTTTACCCTTATACTAAATCCAAATGTTATTAAAAAATTTAATTAATTAAATGGTAAATAGTAAAATTTCTATAATATTTTGAGTTGGTATACATGTGAGTAAATTAATAGAAAAAATTTAAAAAAAATAATTACCCCTTTACATAGATACATGTACATGTTTCATCTTCCAAAATTAATGTTCATATTTAATCTTTTTGTCTTTAATTTGTTGTAATACTTGACCTTTCAACTTTGAAGAAAATTTCAAGACAAGAGGATTTGTGTGAAAATTATAAGGTCTATTGATGTGATTATAGGGATAGATAACACTTCAATTACTAGAATATTGAAGTTTGAACCATTTGTTTTTTACTTATCCGCAGAGATTAGAACTATGATGCGACCCCTCCATTTATGTAGTTGAATTAATGTCCTTTTGTTAAATTGTCTTCCGGAAGTTTTTAACTCTTTTTTTATGGTCAAAGGTTGAGCTTGATTTCCAAGATTTTTAACTCTAAATTTATGATCAAACATTGAGTGTTTATTACTATAGTTTTGTTTCAATTTGCATTATCAAGACAAAACACGTAAAATTGTCTTAGAATATTTCTATCTTCCTTGGTATTTAATTATATAATGGCAAAATTTAATTACCAACAATTGCACTTTAATTCTTTAGTGATGACATTATAATTAAGTTTCCTTAGTTATAAATTTGAATTACTTAATTGCATTCTACTTAATGAGAAGGAGATTTTCATCTTCTACTAATTAATATCAACATTTTATCTTCTTGAATGTGTATCCTGTAACTATTCATTTAATTTCAACAAATAATTTTTAAAGAGAACAGCGTTAAATGAGGAACTATTGTAAATGTGGGTGATGAAAAGTTTCAACTGCCAAGAAAATTATCTCTCTACAATCTATAAATAATTCTCTATAAACAAGAGATGGTAAAACATAAAAGAGAAATTAATGGTGGGGCACCATTCTTGCAATGGCCAGTAAAAAGTTGAAAGAGATCCTTTTTTTCTTATCGATTTCTTGTTATCGTGAAATTCGTCATCAAGATGGATCACAAAAGAGGCTTTTGGTCCCTTGAAGAAGAAGACGAAAGAGCAACATGTGTAATTTTTGATAGACTAATTAGCACTTTATTTTCTTAGCTTATGTTCTTTTTCTTCTTGTGAATTTAGAGCACCATGCATTCACAATAATAAACAAGAGAGAAGAAGAAGAAGAAGAAGAAGTTCTTTTCAGAGATGACTCGTAGCAATAACCGAATGTAAGTCCAAATATATGAATATCTGATCATCTATAGCAATGTTGACTCTTTTAAAGGTTGTTAAGATCTACTTGGTGGTTATATCTTTGAAAATACTAACCTTTCTACCATTCACGCCAAGCGTGTTATAACTATGTCAAAAGTCATTCAACTTGATATATCCAATTGTTTTCAAATTTTCATCCTTTCTGCATTGTTGCAGACCCTTTGTAACAGCTTAAACTTTTATATTACGTGGTTTATATAATTTAAGATGATTCAGAACATATAGTGGTTCAAGTCTAACGGTCACATATCAACAAGATATATCTCCATTCTTGGGTTAGGAAAAAAACAAAAAGAATCAATAACATGTGTAAGGTGTGTTTCACGAACTTGAGCAAAAAAAAAAATGAATAATGAAATAAATAAATTTCCCCTCTAACAATTTACGCTTTTATGTGAAGCGACTCACAAAATTAAACAATATTTAACCCAATGAGATCATCAGACTTTTGCCCATTGAGGAAAAAACCCCACTACTGCCTCCCATGTGAGTTTCGGCCATGTCTCAGATCCACTGTGGACAATGAAAGAGCACAACGACAACAAAATTTCAACTCTGTAACTAAATATAATCCAGCTAAGGGTATTGGGGAAAAAGAGAAAACCAATCTCAACAAGCACAAATTTAAGCTCTTGAAAGGAAGGGTTCATAATGACAATTCCAAAATAAAGCAATCAATTACACCTAATTTGGAAACAAATCAGAGTCACCAATATAAATTCTCTGCATCAACAGAGCATTCATCATAGTTTGACTGTTATTATACTGAACCTTAACCTACTGCAACCCCAGCCATTCTTTCCACACAGGCAAAGTGACAATGCATATCTCATATTTACAACATATACATAGATCATATTAATGCAATTTTTGAATACCCAAATTCCGAAATTTGAAAACAATCTCAGTTTTCACTTGCCTAAACAATCTCAGTCTTGCTTCCCTTATCTTGTCTACCACGGAAGTCACTCCTACCTTGCCTCGTATAACTTCAATCCTTATCATATTTCTCCTAATATGTCCACACATCCATCTGAGCATCCTCATTTTTGCTACCTTCATCTTCTATGCGTGGGCGTTTTTGACTCACCGGCACTCTAACTCATACAACAATGTTGATCTAATCACCATTCTGTAGAACTTACTTTTAACCCTTGGCGACACGTTCTTATCGCACAGTAGCCTCCATTTCACCCACCCCGCACCAACACGATGTGCGACATCATCTTCAATCTCTCCATCTCCTTGGATTATGGACGCAAGATACTTGAAACTTTCTCTCTTGGGTATGACTTGTGCATCAATCTTCATTCCCACCTCCGCCGCATGTGTTACATCACTGAACTTGCACTTTAGGTACTATGTTTTAGTCCTACTGAACCTAAAACCTTTAGACTCTAGGCCTATCTCCAAACTTATAACCTATCATTAACTCCACGACGCGTCTCATCAATCAATGCAATATATGAATATTTGATTCGATCATCACATTTTATTGTTTCAACTCTTTTTGATAAGCACAAAAGGCTTAGACCACCTATTTGGCACTCTAGGGAATTAAGTTTGTTATAAAGTGCAACCAGTTTCTTTTGTTCAAGATTAAGCTAATCAAGTTGAGTTAATAATAGATAATTCATCTCAACCCAATTGAATTTTAGACTGACTGATCATCAACGTTCATCAACTCGGCTTGTATTGACCTGTTCAACTCAGACTCAACTTGCTCACTTGACCCGTTGAACCAAAGATAGCCTTCTTGTGTATGCTATAGTTATTATCTCTCATGAATATAACTATTTGAACATCAAAGTAGATCCTCTTTTGTTAAATAAATAAATCCTCTCTATAACAACTTAAGCTTTTATGCAATGTGATGCAATGGAAAAATTCAACAATATTTGACCCAATGAGCTCGTCAAGCTTTCGACGTAGCAGAAAAAAATCCCACTACTGCCTACCATATGAGTCTGGTCCATGTGGACAATGAAAGGGCACACTGACAACAGAATTCCAACTCTGTAACTAGATGCAATGCAGCTAAGGGTATTTGGCGGGGACCAATTATAATAAGCACAAATTTAAGCACTTGCTAGGAAGGGTTCATAATGCATATTTCAAAATCAATCAATCAACTACACCTCAATTCCAAACACGTAGGAGTCACCTATATAAATACTATGTATCCCTTCACAGATCATTCATCATAGTTTGACTATTTTCACACTGAACCTTAACCTACTGCAGACCCAATTATTCTTTGCACACAGCCAGAATGATAATGCATATCTCATTTTATTAAAAATACATGTATCATGTTAATGCAATTTCCAACAACCCCCAAGGCCAAAACTTGTAAACATTAGAAAAACATCTTTTTAAAATAGAACAATTAATAAATACATCAACTTAATGCACACTCCACATACAAATATCCTAAGTTGCTCGGACTCTTCACTTTTGCCTTTCGGTGCCGCACACATGTCGACACAATGTGGATGTGGGTGTCGGTGTGGGATCCGTACTCGATCTGGTCAATCAGTTTTGGGTACTTTGACCAAATTCGAGGAAGATTCTAGACAGATTCAATGATTTCTTTAATAAAAACAAAAACTAAGGTAAAATTGAAGAAATGAGATACCTTGTATATATAAATTTCTATTGTCACTCCCTTTCCTTTTATCTCCTTCTAGGGTTCTCCTCTTGATCAATATTTTCTCCTCAAGTTTTCCACATAATATCTCATTATTTAGGTTTTATAACTCTATTTATAGATATTTGAATTATTTTAAGTCGAATGCCCGCACCCGTATCCATACATGGATCCGTATCCCCGAATCTCAAAAACTAAATCATAGCCGACCTCTAGATTCGCACCTATATCAGACACCCGCACCCGAGTCCAAGTAACTTAGCAAATATCTACCATCTTAAAGCAAATTTCAAAGACACCAAAGGGTAAAAACTTAAAAACAATATTTAGAAATTCAAAATAGAAATCAAATAGGTAAGAAATATATCAACTTAATTCACATTCCACATACAAATATCTACCATCTTAAAGCAAATTTCAAAGATCCTAAAGGGACAAAACTTACAACAACAACCACAACAGCATACCTAGTGTAATTCCACAAAGTCGGGTGTAGGAAGGGTAGAATGTACGCAATGTACGCAGACCTTACCACTACCTCAGAGGTAGAGAAGTTGTTTTCAACAGACCATTGGCTCAAGAAAAAACAGTCCTAAACAATCTAGTAACAGAAGTACAAGAAACAACAACTAATAATAAAAAACAGCAAATAGTAACAAAACAGAAAATACAACAAAACAATATGATAATCAAGGTACAAGGAATCAACATATAGTAACAAAAATCAAAGGACAAGAAACTACACAGGCAATATTACAACTACTAATATAGAGAGACAACAAGGCAACATATTTCTACCTACTAACCTTCTATCCTAATCTGTATCCTTCACACCCTCCCTTCCTATCTAAAGGCCAAAACTTGAAAACAATTAAAAAAATAAATAGAGATCAAATATATCAACTTAATTCACATTCCACATACAAATATACACACCATCTTAATCCAATTTTTCAACAACCCTTCAAAGTCCAAACTTTGAAAACATGATTTCATTATACAAAATTGAAAACCAATAAAAGAAATTGAAGGTACCTCAGCTTGTGTGAAGCCAGTAATAGACTGTATTTGTCGTTTTCTGGGACGAAGATCCATTTTAACAGTAAATTCGAACGAAACCCAGAATTCTTTAGCTGAAAAAATTCTCCAGAAAATGAGTGTAAAGAGAAAAATTATAGGATCAAATGCTCATTGGAAAAGCTCTTTGCATGAGTTTTGTTGGACCTTTTCAAAAGTAAGTAAAAACTAACGGGTCGGGTGTTTAGTTTTGGGTCTAGTTAAATGGGTGGGCTTCTTTATGGGTAATTTACATTCAAAACAGCAATATTTTAGCTTTTTGTGGGACTCCTTAGCAACAGTTTCATTATTTATTAAAAATGTCATTATTTTAGTTTGTTAAGGAATTAGTTATGTATTTATTTTATTTTGATTAATTTGAAATAATACAAATAATTAATAACAGAATAGAGAAAAACATGGAACAAAAAAATTCAAAAAAGGTAAAAAAGATTTTAAATACAAATCAGTTACGTTTTGAAAAGAGCGTAAATAGTCATCTTTCTGTCGAGCATTTTTTTGTTTTCTTCTTAAGAACATCAAAAAAAAATTAAAATAATTTAGTTTGTCTTTCGAATCATTCATCTGATAACTTTCAAAGCTTCTTCAAGTTGAATACGACATATTTTTGAAACGAAATTTTTCAAAATTGAAGACTATAAATTTGTTGCATCAAGTGAACAATCGAGAAATAATCATGTATTTTTTTTCTATTTTTTTATTTGTTTGGATGAGATATTTGTATATGTCGAATACAAGATTGTTGTTTTTTTTTTTTTCTGATTAAATCAGTGAAATCTTTGTATGTATTGGGATTTATAGCTTTTTCGGATGTTTTGTATCCAAATTATGATGTATAACGAATGGAATTGTTTTTTTTTAGTTTAGTAGCTGTTTTTTCTGTTTGAATGCATACAATAATTTGTATCCCATTAAGCTAATGTAACTAATCGATCATAAACTATATGTTGAATACAACAATATATGAATACAAAAGTGAGATTGAATATAAAGTTGTGAATACAAAAGAAATACTTTCTTCATTTGAAATTCAAAGTGACTTTGAAAGGTAAAATACAAACTAATCGATCATGAACTATATGTTGAATACAACAATATATGAATACAAAAGTGAGATGAAAATACAAAGTTATAAATACAAAGTGAGATTGCATATAAAGTTGTGAATACAAAAGAAATACTCTCTTCATTTGAAATACAAAGTGACTTTGAAAGGTAAAGTAGACACATAAAATACAAAACTTGTTGGTATACAATTAGGTTGAATACAAAACAAAAGAGAAATACAAACTTGTTCACATATAAATTGAGATTGAAATACAGAATGAATACCCAATAAAACAGATGCTTTCCCCAAATCTAAAACCTTAAAAGCAAATATAAATGTATTAAAAAGCAAACAAAATTAACATATGAATGGATTTGTAGATTCTAATAAATCTGAAATATTAAAAAGAAATCAGAAAAAAATCGAAAAAAATTATTTAATCGACTAAAAATCTGAAATACATAAATATTAGATGAATATGTAAACAAACTTGCATAAAAATAAAAAAAAATGACGAAAAATCTGTAATATGTACAATGTGAAATATAAATCATAAACAGTGATATTGAAATCCGTAATATATAGAATCCGGAATATACACCATAATCGGTGATTTAAACAGCAAATCAAAATAAATCTAAATAAATAATGGAAATTACCGTGCCAATTGAGAAATCTGCTTGAATTAATAAACAGATTTTGTTTAACAATAGAGAAATTTTTTTGAATTAAAATATATATTTTGATGAACAATTTGTGAGCACCTTGAAGAAAGAAATTCTGAAAACGTGAAAAAAGGGGTAGAAATGTGAAAGGTGGGGGTAGAAACGTGAAAGGTGAAGAAGGAAGGTTAATGGGTATTGTTAATTAATTGGTTTAGAATTTGGTCCAATATAGGATTGTTTTCATAAATAAAATTAATTTTAAATACTAAAATCTGAATACATATTATTTTCTAAAATATTGTCATTCTGACATTTTAAATAAATATTTTAAAGTGTTGTTGTTTTGACTAAATATGTTAGGTATTATGACTTAATTGCGAATTTTTCCATATATATATATATATATATATATAGTAAAAATTAGGCAAATGATATAGTATAAGAAATAAATTACTTCCATTCCCTACTCTTTCATTAATTACCAAAAATTCCTTTTTTTAGTGTTTTTCGGATACATAATATAGCAGTGTGGATACTTAATATAACAACGCGGATACTTTAATTAATAACGGGCGGATACTTAAATTATTAAGTTGTTAGCAACACAGATACTTAAATAACGGGCGGATGCATAATATAGCAGCGCAGATACTTTAATTAATAACGAGCGGATACTTAAACTAATAAAGTATCTGGTTAAGTTGAATTGGGGGAAAATAAGGGATTTTTGTATTTTAGTAAAAGAGTAGGGAAATATTGAGAATAGGTAAAGAAGTGTTGTGTATTTAAGTAATTTTTCCATATATATATATATATTAGATATGAAAAGGCCCGTTAACGGGCCCAATATTACAATTTACAATCTTAAATATATTAGCGGTTTTAATGTAGGGTAATTATAAGTATTTAATTAGTTTTTTTCAAAGAAAAATTGTCATCAATATTTTTTCTAACAAAAACAATAGTAAAATGATAATAAAAAACACATTTTACAATAAAATATTATTATTTTTATCAAATAATATAGTAACTTATTTAAATTGTCTTAATTAACACTACAATATCATATGATCCAATGGTTATTTTAACCGAATGCCAAACATACACATTCGAATTAAAAAGTTAATTTAAATTTAATGGTTTTTTACTCATCTAATGATAATAATTCAACAAACAATTTGAGTGAATTAATTGTGTTCTACTTTTTCTTAACCACATTATCACTTTTCACATTTAAAGTAGTATAACCATGAAAAAGAAAAGTAAATTATATCTTATTTCTTAAGATGATAAATATTATATTTGATTATTCATTTTTTACAAATATGAAAAATAAATGAACACAAAGAAATAGATAATCTTTTTATTTCACTTTATTTATTTGAAAATCAGAGTTTGATTATAAAAATTACAAATATAACTTAAAGTTCTATTTGAAATTTGAAAAACATTCAAAACTTTTTCAATACTTTAACTATATTTTTTTAAAAAATTTATCCTAAATTATTAATTTTTATAAAAATGGATCCATTTTAATTATATTTCATATTTTATTTTATTTTTAGAAAAACATATTCAAATAATCAAATATTATTTACAAAATCAATAAGTTAACACAAATTCAACTTAATTTTTTTGAAAAATAATTTGGATTTTTTTTTGTAATAGTATGTAGTAGTTCTTATATGAGATATAATCTATGTCATTATACGATTATTTATTTTGATATATTACTTTTTTAGTGCAATTTGGTTGTATGTCTCATGAAAAATTAGTCAAGTAATTTTTAGAAAATGAGGAATGTAGACCATATTTTAAAAGATATAATATATAAATATGTCTTTTAACTTGACCGCACTTAACATCTATGTCATTTAATTTCGAGTGTGCACATGTTACCATTTAAACTTATATAAAGTTGAACAAGTAGACACGCATGTCCTACGAGACATAATTCACATAGGACGCCACATAATGTCGGATAAGACATGAATTGTATTGTTGCGTAGGACGTCAAGTAGGACACATGTGTCTACTTGTTCAATTCTATACAAATTTATGCGTCTACTATGCACATCCAAAATTGAAAGACATTGATGTCAAATGAAACCAATTTAAATGACATATTTATGTATTATGCCTTTCAAAAAAATATATTTATATTTTTATATAAAATTTGACCAAACTCCACTTTAACTATACATTTTTTTAATAAAACAAAAACTATATTTTCATGACCAAACCACATTAAGAAAGGAAATAATTAAAAGGTCTCGAATTTAAATTTTGAATATGAAAAAAATTTCATTAAAAGTGATAAGTACATTAAAAATAAATATGAAGTCAAATTAATAACACTAATACGTATATACAAAATCAAATGAGAAATTAACTATTTATTTTTTCAAAAAAAGTGTGGTCTTGAATGTATAGACTTTTGAAGTGAATGAAAAAATGGGGTCCATGTTTTAACTTTGCATTAATTTCTTTTACTCCTCCCAATGTTTTGGTACACCTGTCACAATTGGAATCCACAACTTAATGGTGGATACATTGGGAATTACATAATTTTTGGCTGGTTTTTCTAGAATGTTCAATACCCTCAATACACAATGTACACTTAAAGTAAGCTTGAAATTTTATTAAATTGACAAAACTGCCCTTGGTCGTCCAGGGCTTCACATTTCTATATACACTAGATAAGGGTGCCCGTGCAAGGCACGGGCAATATTAATTAGCCCTACGTGGCCTTTTTTGATTGGTTTGGTAGTATTTGAGAGCCAAAAAAAAGTGCTAAAAGAAAGAAATATTAATCAGTCATACGTGACCATTTTTGATTGGTTTGGTAGCATTTGAGAAGAAAAAAAATGTGCTAAAAGAAAGAAATATTAATTAGC
>NC_064292.1:3410976-3428315 GCF_019186545.1 Solanum stenotomum
TTGAATTTGAATCTGCATATTTTTTTGTTTATAGAAACAAATAATGTAACATCTATGGGATTTCCATAGAGAGACAGAAACATTCATTATTTTATTTATTATACTTTTATCTGAGCTTCTGGTTTATTTCTGGTATTTAGAGAAACACTCCTGTTTTTGACTATTATGTTTTTGGGTGCTTAGAAATGCTTTTTTTTTTCAAAAAAATATGTTTTTGAAAAGCATTTTTGAAAGATAAATAGCCTGTTTGTTCATACTTTTTTGAAGGCTAAAAGTACTTGTGTTTTTCAAGAAGTGCTTATTTAGAAACACTTATTAAATGTTTGATCAAACACTAATTATAGTCTAAAATTTTAGAGGTGGCAAGATTAGCTCATGAAATCATAATTCGCCCAAGTTTTAGCTGATTATTGACCTGTACATTTATTAGCTCATGCCATCAAAATTTGGGATAATATAAGCCCCATTTGGCCCATGAGAAATCTTGTCAACTATTTTCTAAAAAACTTGGTTTTCCTGATATGTTAAGAAAAACTATAATTTTATTAGGTACTAAAAAACTATAAAAAACAAATAAAACAATTTGATCCTGACCCTTTTTAGCTCATTTCAGCCCTTTCAGCTCAATTAACTGAATTTTGGTGCTTATGAAGTTACTGAATTGTGCCATCTTCTCATGTTGAGTATTAGGCTTTTAGATAAACAGGAGGGTTGCCTCCATGCATCATTTTTGTGAACACCAGTGAGCTACTAGATAATGTCCTTTTCTTTAGGTTGTTAACTTATGATCTGGCCTTCTCAAGGTCTGGAGAAGAACATGTCATGAAATGACTACACACATTCATCAATAGTGTTTTTCAGGGATTTGATGGTACTCCTTTTCATTTTTTTTTGGACGACTAGTATGTTACAATATGTTTTTTGCGTTTAAAGCCCCCATGGACCTTAGAGCTTTTTTGCGCTTTTCGCCTTTGATAAACACTGATCGTAACTCTTAAAGAATCGTAGATAAATCCATAGTTAACACACACAAAGTCAGACATTGCTTTGCTACAAAGTCAGACATTGCTTTGCTGATTCTGTGGCAGTGCTTCTTCTATGAGGATGTCTAGTTGTGTTAAATTCACCACACAGAACCCAAGGCATGTACACATAGCCAACCTTAGCATCTGGATTAGCCGAAAGTCTCATATTTGAAACACCCCGTCTTTAATCCGTTGAACCAACTGACCAGTTACTGTAAAGATGGCATACAACTTGGCGAATCTTTAGAGTTTCCATAATTAATCCTAATCACTTTGACATTTGTACAGCAAAAATCATTACGTTTGGCCAGCGGGACACATGAAAGTCTTATCAATGAAAGGTTTTACAAATGCCATTGATTATATATATAAGGTAAGTAATTTTCCTATTTTTTTTTGTTTTTTGTTTAATGTTTGATTTTATATTCTGAAAAGTAAATTTTATTTCTTACAACAAACACAAAAGTTCACAATGAAAGACATAGTATAATTATTTTTTTTTTAAAATAACTCGTAATAATTTTATTATTAATTGAAAAAAGGGGGTCCCTCAAATTTTGGGGGCTAATGCGGATACCTCATTTTAAAGAGCAACTTTCATATATAACAAATATAAAAATTATATTTGTATGTTATAGCTATAGTTTACATAATTGCGCTCCATAACAAAATTTATGTTTGCTATGAAGCTTTTGATTTGTATAATTTGCTAGAAACATCCAATTTTATATAAATTGTTCAGTTTTGTATAAATTCATTTATACATTGTAATTTGTATAATAATATCTGTATTTGTATAATTATAAGTGTATAGGACGCAAAAAATATGTATTTGTATTTGTATATACATTTTTCTCTCGTTTTATACAAACAAAAATGCATTTTATACATTTTATACCGAAATGTATAAAATGGCTAATTGTATACCGAAAATGGCTAATCGTATACCGAATCAGATGACAAAAAAAGGGATGTTTGCTGCTAATTACAATTAAAATAAACTATGGTTGTAACATTTAATTTAAATTAATAGTTTGTTATTTCATACAATTTTCTCCATTTTAAATGCATTGAGCAGCCCCGTACCAAAGAAGCCCTTATAAGTAAATATTTAGGAACTTTAGACAAATCACGTAGGGGTCATTTGGTACAACGATTAATAACACATGGATCAGTAGTGCAGAGATTAGTAATGCAGGGTTTATTTTTATCAAGTGTTTGGTTCATTATTTCCTACCTCATCTTGTGTTTGGATTAAAACTCTATAAAAAGTTTTTTTTTCCAATTATACCCTTGAATTATTAGGTAATTGAGTCGAGGTAGATAATTGCCGGACAATTTTATTATTTTATGGCATTCTAACTAGCTATGAGAAGAACAATTTTGTTATCATTTTTGCTATTTTTTCACTTGAATTATTTGACGATAAATAATTGTCATGTTAGTAAATTGATCACTCACAAAATGTCATTTTTCAATTTTTTTAAAAAAAAGACATAAATCATCTACTTTTAAAATCGAAAGATGTCAACAATAGTTAAATTGAATAAACCATCTACATTTACACATGAAAATTGCAAGTTGTAATTTTAATATGTATGCGTTTTTTAAATTCTTCAAAAAACAAATAATTAGAAAACCACACACACACAAATAAAAAACTCATATTTCAAATTTGTAATATTGATTTGAATTTGATTTATTTAGTAACAAACAACTCTCTTTAAATAATTTGTAAGCTAATTTATTTAAATAAATTTACTAGTACAAAATAAATCATAAAATCAAGAAAATAATTAAAATGATTTCAAGGATATTTTTGTCTTTACATAGACTTATCCCATGGTATTATATCCTATGTATTGCTAATACCTCCAAATGAAAGGTATTAGTTATAAGGAAAACCACATAAATCTCACTAGTTTAGGTCTTAATTACTAAAATTCCCAATAGTTTTAAATATTACTTCCTCTATCATATTTCATGCTTAGGATATATGAGTCTGAATCCATGAGATACATGTATTTACCGAATTTTAAAATTGAGATACATAATTTATTTATTTAAATTAATTGGTTGTAACTTATTTCCTTAATTAGAGGAGTAATTGAGGATTTTCAAAATACATAGATAATTAATTTCATTTTATTATTCTTTGAAATAGTAAATTCATTAATATTACTAGTAGAAGATAAAAACATGTATATCTTGGTAATGTAATTTGATTAATTTCAAATTATTACTTTAAAAATAATAAATTCATTAATTTGATGTATTTATTATCAATATATGATGTATCCAACAAACTAAATACTTAGATACATGAGTGTCATACAAGCACATTCATATGTATCATAGAAAATTTCATGTATTTGTTATACGTATGTAGTATTAATTTTATGTATCTATTTATATATACTAATATTAATTTCATGTATCTTTTATATGTATCTAGTATTAATTTGATGTATCAAGTATCAATTGCATATGTTATATCCAAAAACAAATATCTCGAATACATAGTAAGCATATACATCTAATTATGTGTATCTAAATATGGAATATGCAAAAAGAAGAAGCATATACATTTAATTATGTGTATCTAAATTTCATACGTCATATCCAAATACATGAATCTCGAATACATAATAAGCATATACACTTAATTACATGTAGCTAAATATGAAATGTAGCTGAAACACATGAATTTAAGAACAAATCAAGACTGAAGAGTATCTGTCGTATCACTAATATCATCGTATTGTTAAAAATCATGTATCCGAAATTTATTGGTGGATACATATACATGTTCAGATACCCCATTACTAAAAATACAACTCATATCTTAATTAAGATTACTACTTATTGGATACATATGTTTCAAAGGCTATACCAAAGTAATATTGGTACTACCATATCCATGTTATGGTAACCAAAGAAAGCCTTAGAAGGACACCAACAAACAAAAACTCTCTACAATACTCCCTTTGATCTTTTTGCGCTGTGGCATAACATAATCAAAACCAAGATCCATTTCTTCTGGAGACAAACAATCAAGACCCACTCTGAATTGAAAGCTTTCTCTATAGCAGTTACTTTGGTTTGATCTTGTCATAAATGAACAATACATAATAATATTTGGGTTCTAGAGAATTTGTCAGCCATTGTGATGATATCTTGAGAAGAAAATAATAGATTAGTTATTGTTAGAATGAAATTGTACGGTGAAATTCTTGAATCAGAAAGGAGGAGACATAATTGAGTGATAAATACGGGAGGGGTGAATTAAGAGATAGTGGTTGATTTGGAGTGAAAGAGTTAATTAAACAGATAATTAATCAATCCTAATTTTAAGGGATGTGAGTATCTAATTGTATCTTCAAATAATATATTAATATATGGTATAAAATACTAAAAGTGGTAATATATGTAATTATTTGAAAGTAAAGATAATATTAGTATATATAGTAGTGATGTATGTCTAATAAGGTAGTTTATCCTTAGTTATACATAGGCCCAAATTCCTACCAAACATAGTACTAAATAATATCTTACCTAATACATGGACTATTTCTTCTAATGCGGCCTACTAAACAACCCCATAGTGTTAAGAGCTAATAACATCATATTCAGGGGTGGACCTAGCTTGTGTCCAGGGGGTTTACCCGAACCCCCTCGGTCGAAAAATTACACTATATATATAGAGTCAAATTCTAATTTTATGTGTACATATATTAAAATGAACCCTCTGGAAATAAGTGAGAAGCTTTAGCTTAATGGTTAAGGGGTTCACTAGTGGCTTTTATGTTGTGGGTTCGAATCCCATGCGCAACAATTTCTCCTTTTTTTTTTCCGCCCTTTTTAACGCATGGAGTTGGGCTCAACTCTCGGGCTTGGATCATCTTCTCTTTTTCAACAAGAAAATTTTTAAGAATGTTCAATGAAGCAGGGTAAAAGTAGGAAGAAAAGCTTAATGCGGTAGGATAAAATAATATAAATTTAGCGGGTTAAGGTAAATATTTTTCTTCTCCATCTCGCTTCCTTTTTCATCCTTTAATTTTCACGTGTTTTAGGAATTAACTTATGTAATACAATTGATTAACTATTTTTTTTATCAACGTAGCTTTATTCTCAATATATTTTATTAGTTTGGTGTTAACTTTTGCAACTAATGAGATACCCTGTACAAAAAACATGTCGGGGTTACTACGCTCACCATAGACTTACATTACCACATGAGCTTCTTCTTTCAATTTCGAACTCCCTGAACTTAATTCCTGGATCCGCCACTGATCATATCCCCACTCCTTTTCAAATTACAAAAATTCTTCAAATTTGGTGGAATTCGAAATTTCGGATACATCCCAAAACATCCAGATACATCGCATAAAGTGATTTATTGATAAATCATGTAAAGTCATGTATTCGATCGATATATCGTGTAAAATGATGTATCTAAAAATAAAAGAGAGTAAATATTTTTTTATAATTTTTTCAAATCGTATAAAAGTTAAAAAAAATATAATAAAATAAATAGTGTATTTAGATAATTTTTCCAAATATTTATGCATCGTAGAACGTTACAAACTAACCATAGATTAATTTTACTTAATAAAGAAATAATACATAAGAAGATGATATCATTATACAATGTCTTTATAATATGTTTCAGACTTGAAATCAAAATGTTTTTTCCTAAAATAGAAAACCCTAAAGCGTCACTCTACACGCCATCAACATCTTCATATATGGGCTATTTTGTCAACATCATTATTATTTTAAAAAGTAAACAAAATTCTTCCATGTTTCAATAGGTAATACATCGAATTCATGTGAATTTATGATTTTCTTTCGAGATTATATATAATAATATTATATTTTTAAAGAAATTATTGAAATATAGATGTGGGAACCCACACTCTAAGTATTACATAATGCGATTATGACTGGGTGCACCTCTCTCCGTGAGGTTATAAATTTTAATTTTATATTTATCTTATTTTATTTTTGTTTCTAAAATTAGATAAAACTTTTCTATGTGGTAATTGATAGTATTTTTGGCGTTTTAATTAATTTAAAATATATAATTTTAGACTAATAATATTAAAATTTAAACGATTTTCAGTGGTAAAAATCTAAATATTAAATTGATCAAATTTATATCTTAGATCAATATTTTTATAATAAAAACTCATCATCTAAAAATACTGAATATGCCTTTGATTATTTTCACCTACAAATACCTTCATTCAAACCTTCCTCCCTTGATACATCTGATATAGCTAGCCATAAAAAAGAAAAAAAGAAAAAAGAAAAAGAGCTTGAGGACGATACTAATTTAATCTGACGCCCCGGACAGTTGACTCGGCTGCGGGTGGCTAATGTGGATACTGAAAAACTTGCTAGGATAGACAAGAAACCTCTACTTAAGAGTCAAGTAAGCAATACAAATTTATTATTATTATTTCTACATTTTTTATTTTGATATCTTTTAAATAGTTAGAATTGTGATTTATAACTTTAAAAATATAATTAAGTGTCAAAACATATGCAAACTATCTTTTTTTTGAGTTTCATACCTAAACTACTGAGAGTGTGAGTTTCATACTTAAACTATCATTTTTTAGTTTTAGAAATAATAAAATCACGTTTTCACTAAATTTTTTTTGTATATTTATACTTTTAGAGAATTATTAATTTATAATATTAATGAAACCATATAATTATATAGAGGGTTTTCTGAAAATACATTATCTTATCGAAATGAATGATTTTTTTCATTGACCCAAAGTGGGACCAAGAGAAATTATTTTCTTAAAAAATTTATTAATTAACCAAGTATTAATTTAATGAGATTTTACTATATTAATGGAAAGGAGACTATGGACCAAGTCTTAAATGATGTGGAAACTTCTATCCGGATTCCAGAAGCAAAATGTGGTAATTTACTCTTTTACCCTCCAATAACAGGATATAAATAACTCTCTTTCTCAGCGCGCCTTTTCCATTCTGCCATTCTGTAGAAGAGAGCAGTGAGAGAATCAGAGAGAAAGCATTGATTCGAAGCAGCGAGCATAAAGAAAAATGGTGAACTTCATGCTGATGATCAAGGCGGAGCTTGATAACATCACCGACCTTCAGCCAATGCGGCTGTGATAATGATAACTTCCGTTACTACTTCAAGGTATCTATAATTTTCAGTATTGATTCTATAGTAAATACACAGGATTTTATCTGCTCGTTAGGTGTTTTTATGGATATTCAGGTAGTTCACTACAATTTCATGTTCGTGTTCTTCATTTTGGTGATTTTCTATCCCGAACTTTATAATTTATTCCTTTTATCTGCTCGTGAGGTTCTTGTTTTTTTCTTCTTCTCATTTTGCAACTATTTATTTTTTCCTTTACTTTAGGGTTTACGATTGTTCTAAGTGTGAATTTTCCTTTGAAGATCGATGTAAATGATGATGCCTTTTAGCTATTTTGTTTAAGGTATCCGCCATAATTTGTAGTTATATTATTGCATTGTCATGTACTCATGCCTATGTGATTTTCAGGAACATAGATCGAATTGATGTTGATTCAATAGTAAATACGCACACACAGTGGATTTTATCTGCTCGTTAGGTGATTTTTGGGAAGTTCAAGTTGCTCAATGCGATTTCATCTTCATGTTCTGCATTTTTGTGATTTTCTATGCCAAACTATATTTTATTCCTAGTTGAATTTATTTTTTGTTCAATTCCGAATGTCGTGTCTATTTATTTGTTTTGTGTTCATATTCGTTTACTTACTATAGGGTTTACGGTTATTCTACTGTGATATTTTGTGATCTTTCCTTTGAAGATCGACATAACTGATGATGCCTTATAACTATTTGCTTAAGGTATCCACCTCTATAAGTTGTAATTATTTACTTATTTTATTGCATTTGCATGTCTGTGATTTCTCGATGAAGATTGATCTATTTGATGTTGACTCTATTGTAAATACACACATACTGGATTGTCTCTGCTCATTAGGTGTTTATTTGGGGCTATTGAGGTTACCCATTGCAATTACGTATTCATGTTCTTCATTTTCATGATTTTCGCTGTCGAAAATGTGTTTGTTCCAAGTTGCGACTTAGTTTTATGTTTCTTCTTCTGATGACTTTCGAGTCTAATTCCTTGTTCTGTGTACATATGTATGTGTGTTACCTCCTTAATCATGTTCTAACTGAGGATTCCTCCTAGCTATTCATTTTGGATCTCCAGGAAGCTCATTTCAGTTTCATCATTTTGTTCTTAATTTCCATGACTTTCTTTGTCAAACTATCTATACTATTCCTACTAGTTTCTGTATGAACTTGTAGAGAAAATGAAAGAAGATTTTATTGAATATGAAGCTGTCTTTAAATCTGTGAAATAAGTAACTAACTTCCTAAGAGTGCTTCTTACATTAAGGATATTTATCCAAATGAGATAACTGATGAATACTATCAAGCTAATCTAGTAGATAACCATAAGATCTAATCTAGTAGATAAACAAAAGTGGTGGGGCATAACATCTCTAATAGTTGGACTTAGCTTCTTCGTTTTCATGCATAGTTACTTGTGTTCTGTGTATGAAGTATGTACGTTACTTTGAAGTTTATGATTATTCAACTGTCTTTCTATTTGATTTATCAATGATCTAATTGATGATGCCTTCTAGCTTTTCTTTCAGATATTTTCTGGTAGCTCATTCGTTCATTTACTTGAGCTTGATACTTTTAAGTTACTTTGTCAAGCTATTGAGCCTATTCCTACTTCTGAACTTAGGTTTTCAAATTTTGTGTAATTCTCTATGTTCTGTGTAGGAATGCTTGTCTGTTATTTTAAGTTTGATGTTTTCAACCTCTAATTTGCGATTACTCTATGGCTTCTCTATGTGTTCTGTGTGATTGAGCTAGTTGATGTATGTCTCCATATGTGCTTTTTAGGGTTCTGCTTGTGCACTGTCNTTTAAGTTACTTTGTCAAGCTATCGAGCCTATTCCTACTTCTGAACTTAGGTTTTCAAATTGTGTGTAATTCTCTATTTTTCAAATTTTGTGTAATTCTCTATGTTCTGTGTAGGAATGCCTGTCTGTTATTTTAAGTTTGATGTTTTCAACCTCTAATTTGCGATTACTCTATGGCTTCTCTATGTGTTCTGTGTGATTGAGCTAGTTGATGTATGTCTCCATATGTGCTTTTTAGGGTTCTGCTTGTGCACTGTCCAATTTCACCTTGTTCTTCATTTTCCATGTAAACTGTCAATCTATTCCTAGTTGCTTCTTAGTTTCAATTTTTGTGTCTATTCCCTTGTTTAAGCTCTTGACCTCCAACTTTGTGATTGTTCTATTGCATTTCTATCCATCTCTCAAGTTTATTGATGCATGCCTCTGTAGGGTGTTGTGTATGGCTCTTCTGGTAGCTCATTTCAATTTTTTCTTCTTGCTTTACAGTTTCATGGTTTTGATTGTTAAACTATGTATTTATTCACATTCTTTTCAATTCTCATTTTGATATCCTTGTGTTCTGTTATGGATACATGTATATGTTCAGGATTCTGGTTTTCACCTCAAATTTTGTGATTATCATGCTATTTTTTTTAATGTACTCATGGTGTTATCAAGCTAATTGTTGTGTGCCTCTATATGTGTTTTTTTGTTGTTTTGGTAAAGTAAGATGTTTCATTCACAAAAGAGCATCAAGTAGATGCATAGTTACAAGGGAAGGAAAAAGCATTAACAAAAGAACTAATGAGTCCCTTTTCAGTGTCAATCTAAGACACGGGATCTTACAAAATCCAATCACTGATCAGTGCTAATTACGGTAGTCATAGTAGTCCAGCAAAAAAAGATAAAGTAAGCACTTGGGTTTGAGGGAGTGATTTGGAGTTGAGATTCCATCAAAGCACCTCCTATCGCAGCAGGTATCTTCCTCTAAATCCTTTTATGGCTTTATCAACTCTCCAAAAACTTCATTTCAACTGTGCCTCTATGGTCTGTGGCATGATCCATTTTAAACAAAAAATACAGTAGAACATGCTCCAAAGATCTGTGGATACTGTGCAGTACAATATCAAGTGGTTTACAATTTCCATCTTTTCCAAACATACAAACTGGAAACCTTTCCTATTGAGATTGTCTTGAGTCGAACTTGCTTCATAGGTGTGTCTATTTAGGGATCTTTCGAGTATCGTTCCAATTTCATCTCAAACTATCTATCTTATTCATAGTTGTGATTTAGCTTTTCAGTTTTTCTGTCTATTTCCATGTGTTCATTGTATGCATTGCATACTTGGGCTTTTGACTCCACTGCAATTCATTTAATGTGCTTCTACATAATTTCTCAGCGTGATTGAGCTAATTGATGGTTGCCACAATAGGTTTCTGTTTGCGGCCCTTGTGGTAGTTCATTCCAATTTTATCTTCCCGTTCTTCATTTTCTTGATTTCTCTTTGTCAAAAACACTCTCTTATCTCAGCTTCTGAATTTTGGTGTCATTATGCTTGTGTTCTGAATGAAGAGTTTTTCTGTTCCAAGTAAATATAATTATTCACTGATAGAGTTGGCTGCCCTGGTCTCATCAAGGCTTGGGCCAATTTCTGAAGCAAAGAGCCAGTCTGCTGACTTCCCAATTGAAAGACTTCTTAAACCTAAGTTCCATGCATCTCCTTCCCTCATTGGAAAAATAGTTGTTACGGAGTCTGAATAGATCAGGAAGCTTTAATTTCAATGGTGTAAACATCCCAGTTATGCGTCTTTCCAAAACTATAGTACTTTTCCATCTCCCTCTGTAACTGCAAAAATCCTATCAAACAAATCCCCCAGATTGAGATGTGTTTCCAAACACTTAAACAATTGGAAATATTAACTGTGCCATTGTGCCATGACCTTTGTCCATATTTTGATTGGCAACCCTTCTCCAAATAACTTATAAGAAACTATTGTTATATAGTTGAAGGTTTCTTATCCCAAGACAGCCTTCTCTTTCATCTTACAGGATCATTTCCACTGTATGAAATCTTATTTACTTTGTTATAATTTATATGACACATTTTCCATTTTGATACATTCCGGAATGTTACACCATCTCACATGAACTTTGTTTTAATTTATACAACACTTCTTCCATTTTAAGACGTCCCGAAGTGTTAAACTTTCTGTCATTTTATTTTTAATGTGTACTGCACTCTCTATCAATATAGTACTACTGAAATTTCCTTTCAGGTATGTTCATGTGAGATAGTACTGCTTCCATAAGTTATTTTTGCCAATTTTTTCTGTGAGATGAAAGCATCCATTTGGTGCCCTACATTAATACCTATTTCATAGTCCATTAAACTTGTTCTTTTTCTTTTGAATTGTGCAGCTTAAGTGTGGCCATTGTGGTGAGATCACCCAAAAAGGAGACTTATGTGAGGTTGGTTGAAACTGTTCCTCTTCCCTTTGGCATGGGCCACACCCACCTTGTCCAGAAGGTGACCTATCATCCTGTTTCCTTTTCTGTGACGATATAATCTACCGCTCCAGACATTTCTTTATGCATATCTGAGTGCATATATGTTAGTTTAGATATGACACAGAGCTAGTTTACACTGAATTTAACATCACTGAGACCGCTTGAAGTTTGAGGTGACGGAGTTAATTAGGATATCTTCAACATTCAGAATGGGTTAAGCCGTAGTAAATGCCCCTGTTGTTGTTTCTTAGTTCCATAAGTTGAATAACTTTGATATCCTTGAAGTCTGTTTTGAGTCTTAATTGTTGCCTTCCTTTTTGTTTTTTTTTTCCCCCTTTGATGTCCTATTGCTATTTTACAGCTCTTGTTGCTGTTATAGACTTGACTGATTACTAAGTCTTTTGTGATTTTTGTTTCCAGTGCAAGTTCTGTAGCAGTGTTGGTACAGTAACCATGATCACTGGCCTCGTCCGTCCTCTGACTCACGCTGATAGTGAAGCTGGAAAATGTGCACCTTTGATGCTATTTGATTGCAGGGGTTTTGAGCAGCTGGATTATGTTTTCCGAGGAGAATGGGAAGCTGAATCTGTAAGCTCTTCCCTCGCTTTCTGCTTTGGTGTTTCTTAAATTTAAAGAAAATCTTTGTTATAAAAAAGTTGTCGAAATATTAAATATAGGCATAAAATTTCTTTGCCCTGTTAATTCTCCATGTGTTTTTGAGCTGTTGTCGGGGTTCTTTGAATATATTTCTAGTTTCCTTAACGAGGTCATGTATCTCCTAATTAACTTCTTGGAGAATACGTTCTATGTTCTAGAGGTGGCACGATTAGCTCATGAAATCATAATCCACCCAAGTTTGGGCTGAATATTGGCCTGAACATGTATTAGCTCAGGCCATCAAATTTGGGCTAATATTTAGCCGAAACTGGCCCATGAGAAATCTTGTTGACTATTTTCTAAAGAACTTTTTTTTCCTGATATGTTAAATATATAGCTAGATATATTAAAGAAAAGCTATAATTTTATTAGGTACTAAAAGCCTATAAAAGAACAAATAAAACAATTAAAGCTTAGTAAGAATTGACCGAGTTTGGTTTGACCGCTTTTTAGCCCATACTTGTTTACAGCAACTATATCATGAACATAAATATTATGGTTTGTCTTTGGATTTGTTCTCCTTGAATTATATGGGCTTAAACTTGTCTGATTTTGTCAGGTAACATAAAAAACGACTAGGATAACATTCATTTTTTTTCCCGAATTGATTTCTCCGTGGCTTGTATTAGCAACTTTTTGGTCAGATGTCTTTGTAACAATTTTTGGTTGCTGAAGAGACTTGCAGTTCTTAGGCTCTATGTCCAATTCTTAGATTTTTCGTGTTATGGGAAATGTCGAGCCAGTTTTAATTTGATTCACTTAATGCAGCTTAAGGGAACGATATTTGAAGGCATTGATTTATCCGGAGATGAGTTTGTTGAGTATGATGAGAGGGGGGAGGCTCCAGTGATGACTTCCAGACCAAGTGCCACTTTTAATATAGTGAAGTAGATCCTCCATTGCTCTATTGTGTGTTGCTGGTACATAGAAAGGGAAGTATAACTGTTTTGCACTGTCAGTGTGTAAGTTGCTAACGGCTGAGGATGAGAGTGTTAGTTTTCGATGTACATTGACACGAACTACTTGCACGAACTTAGATGGTAACTTCCATGAAGAAAACCATTGTTATGGATGTTAATATTGTCTTTCAGGCTTCTTCAGAAGCTCTTTTTAGAAATTTAATGTGAAAGCTTGTAAAACTGTTTGACTGGATCTATAGTGTTTTCACTGTGATTGGTGTTGGTATATCGATATGTGATGGTTACCGCTATTTCCCCAAGCTCTTCTCCGGATTGCTTCTTATGCTCTTCTTTCTCTCTCTGCTGTCTAATTGGTTATACTTCTCTCTTGGCCACATGGTGTGTAGAGTTATTTGATTGAGCTCCTTTTCCTTTGTCCATTGTGTGAAATACCCCACACACCCCACACAAATACCCTGCGTCCTTACCAATTTTTGAATGGAAGATGCGGGGCGGCTTTAAGGCTATGTGGGGCAAAGCGATTTTAAGATTGTGCGGGCCGGGGGCGGATGCAGGGAGGGTTCAAGTAATTTTTAAAAAGCTAATGCGGGGTGGGTTGCAGGTCTGTACGGTTTTATGGAGGTTCAAACTTAATTTTATTTTTTTACATGTTATAAGAGTGGTAGAGCACTCTTCATGAGTAATTTTTTGATTTTTTATGCCATGCCATGAATTGAGGTTAAATGGAACAATGATGATTCATACAGCCGACCCTAACTTGTTTGAAATTGAGATTGATGTGTAGTTGTTATTCTTTTCAATGAATTGTTGTTTTGAGTCGAGGGTCTATTGAAAAGTCTGCGTACATCCNCGCAAATACCCTGCGTCCTTACCCATTTTTGAATGGAAGATGCGGGGCGGCTTTAAGGCAATGTGGGGCAAAGCGATTTTAAGATTGTGTGGGGCGGGGGCGGATGCAGGGAGGGTTCAAGTAATTTTTTAAAAAGCTAATGCGGGGTGGGTTGCAGGTCTGTACGGTTTTATGGGGGTTCAAACTTAATTTTATTTTTTTACATGATATAAGAGTGGTAGAGCACTCTTCATGAGTAATTTTTTGATTTTTTATGCCATGCCATGAATTGAGGTTAAATGGAACAATGATGATTCATACAGCCGACCCTAACTTGTTTGAAATTGAGATTGATGTGTAGTTGTTATTCTTTTCAATGAATTGTTGTTTTGAGTCGAGGGTCTATTGAAAAGTCTGCGTACATCCTACCCTTCCTAGATCGCACGGGGCTATGTTGTTGTTTAACAATTTTTATTGTAGTTATTGTTGTTTAGTTTTATGGTGTTCTGTTGTTTCATATATGTATCTCACTGCAGTTACTGGTGTTTTATTAATTTCTCTGTTTTTGTGCTAAAATTTGTTATCTTTATTTGTTTTTTAGAGAGTAGAAGAGTATAGTTGGATTTAGTTTAAAGAATTGACATTAGAAAAGGGAATATGAGTTTTTCTGATCAACCTCAACCGCCTGTTCCCTCACACTTTATGCAAATGCCATTTGTTGGTGGTGATGCTGGGGACGTTTGGTCTCATTCTTCGATGAATCATGAGATCTTTGAGTCCTATTCTCAGTTTGAGCATGCTCCTCCGTTCAAGAGAATGAGGGAGTTTGGTAGCAATTCGCCGAATTCTGCAGCTTTTTCTGCGATGAATTCTAGAGTAAATCCACCAAATCTTCTTGGAAGAAAAGGAACGAGCCATATATTTTACAAAACCCGTATGTGTGCTAAGTTCTTGGAAGGAACTTGTAGGAATGGGGAACACTGTACATTTGCTCATGGTGTTGAAGATCTGCGGGAGCCTCCTCCGAATTGGCAGGACTTGGTATGTGAAAAGGATAGAGGAGCATAGAACTGTAATGATGATCAGAAAATAATACATAGGATGAAAATTTGCAAGAAGTTTTATAACGGAGAGGAGTGTCCTTATGGAGATAAGTGTAATTTTCTTCATGAACATCCTCCAAAATTTAAGACTGACATGCCAAGGCACAGAGAGAGTTCTGCAATAAGTATCGGAACTACTGGAAACAGATGTGATACCGAGCTGATTGAGATTAGCAAGCATGGAAATGCTGATTCAGATGCTGTCCGTATTAAACCTGTATACTGGAAGACGAAGATATGCAGCAAGTGGGAGACAACAGGTCAATGCCCCTTCCGTGATCGTTGCCACTTTGCTCATGGCCAATCAGGTAAACTAATTTTACACAGTTCATCTCGTTGTTAGTTTGACTCTATGTTTAGTCGTTTTAAAATAGTCTCATATTCTTGCTTTAAGTCTTGCAAAATCCCCTTATGTCTCAATTGTAAAAAGTAAAGGCTGCATAATGAAAAAGTAAAAGCTTAAGACGAATAATTATGAGCTATATCACCTAGAAGCATAACTTTCTGTTGCTAAGCAAGTCCTCTGCTAGAACTGCAATGGCTCAACTGAGACGAGAATCTTGTATAAAATTAGCTACTGTTTTGTTTGTAAGCAAAACAGTTATTCAACGCGTGTCTTATTTCCTTAAACATGAAAATGTTGACATTAACTCACATTCTGGATTACGTCCATATATAATTCCAGGAATTTGTCGTGTTGCAATGTCCTTTGACTGATGTTTTGCACATTCACAGCCATTCGTTGTTCTCAGATTATGATTAATCCTATTTCCTGTTTACATACATTGTATATGCAATTTCTCTCTTTGGTCATATCTCATATCTAAAACAAGTAACAATGTATTTAGCTTTCAACGTCTAGCCTATGTCTTTGTTTTTATAGGCCTAACATTAAAGTAACTTGGTCGTTACCACTTTTACTAAACACGGAATATGTGAATGATGGGCTCTATGTGCTACGTATCTCATACATCTTAAATTTTCCCCTTTCGCTTTCTATGGCAAAAAATGGGATCTTATCTTATAAGCTCTTTGGTTATTTCTTTTGGCAGAGTTGCAAATGCCTACTGGCCGAGTTGAGATGGATATGTTAACGAATTCTGGCCCCATTACTCCAAGACCCTTCTCCATTCAGCCTGTTGACTCATCCTCTGCTAACACACTGGTTAATGCTTCTATGCAAGAAGAAAGAGAGGAAAAGAAGATCCATAAATGGAAACTATCAAAGAAGATCAGTCGAATATATGGAGATTGGATCGATGATCTAGTCCCACCCCACCTCCATCCTGACAACGCCGACAACTGATTTTTCAGGTTGCATGTTATTAACTCTTTTATGCCCAATGGACGCATTCCAGCAAGGATCAGAAACTACGGGGAGATTATAACCGTCTCGTTTGATCCAACAGTTGATGTGTTTGTTATATAAGTTTTTATATTTGGTTTCAACAGTTAGGTTTTTGAATTTGAATCTGCATATTTTTTTGTTTATAGAAAACAAATAAGGTAACATCTATGGGATTTCCATAGAGAGAGACAGAAACATTCATTATTTTATTTATTATACTTATATCTGAGCTTTTGGTTTATTTCTGGTCTTTAGAGAAACACTCCTGTTTTTGACTATTATGTTTTTGGGAGCTTAGAAATGCTTTTTTTTTTCAAAAAAATATGTTTTTGTAAAGCATTTTTGAAAGAAAAATAGCCTGTTTGTTCATGCTTTTTTGAAGGCTAAAAGTACTTGTGTTTTTCAAGAAGTGCTTATTTAGAAACAGTTATTAAATGTTTGATCAAACACTAATTATCGTCTAAAATTCTAGAGGTGGCAAGATTAGCCCATGAAATCATAATTCTCCCATGTTTTGGCTGATTATTGGCCTGCACATTTATTAGCTCAGGCCATCAAAATTTGGGGTAATATAAGCCCAAATTGGCCCATGAGAAATCTTGTCAACTATTTTCTAAAAAAACTTGTTTTTCTTGATATATTATATACATAGCTATATTTAAGAAAAGCAATAATTTTATTAGGTACTAAAAAACTATAAAAGAACAAATAAAACAATTTGATTTTGACCGCTTTTTAGCTCATTTCTGCCCTTTCAGCTCAAGTAACTGAATTTTGGTGCTTATAAAGTTACTGAATTGGGCCATTTTCTCATGTTGAGTATTAGACTTTTAGATAAACAGGAGGTTTGCCTCCATGCATCATCTTTCTGAAGCGTCTGATGATCACCAGTGAGCCACTGGATAACATACAAAACGATTAGGATAACATTCATTTTTTTGGACGACTAGTATGTTACAGATATGTTCTTTGCGCTTAAAGCCCCCA
>NC_064292.1:3428386-3431800 GCF_019186545.1 Solanum stenotomum
ACAAAGTCAGACATTGCTTTGCTGATTCTGTGGCAGTTCTTCTTCTATGAGGATGTCTAGTTGTGTTAAATTCACCACACAGAACCCAAGGCCTGTACACATAGCCAACCTTAGCATCTGGATTAGCCGAAAGTCTCATATTTGAAACACCCCGTCTTTAATCTGTTGAACCAATTGACCAGTTACTGTAAAGATGGCATACAACTTGGCGAATCTTTAGAGTTTCCATAATTAATCCTAATCACTTTGACATTTGTACAGCAAAAATCATTACGTTTGGCCAGCGGGACACATGAAAGTCTTATCAATGAAAGGTTTTACAAATGCCATTGATTATATATATAAGGTAAGTAATTTTCCTATTTTTTTTTGTTTTTTGTTTAATGTTTGATTTTATATTCTGAAAAGTAAATTTTATTTCTTACAACAACCACAAAAGTTCACAATGAAAGTCAGGTCCCAGGGAATCGGGTAGCTGATCTGTTGCATCCATCTCCTACTAATTGTGATCCCGGAGAGGTCAAAGTAACACAAAACATTGTACCTGTTGCTTTGTAATTGAGTATTTACTGAAGTATTTGTTTGATATCAGCAAAAAGTTATCGAAACCAAAGAAGACTTAGAACTTTGACAAAAGTATGCGCCAAAGATGCAGACAAGTCAATAAGAAAATCCCATGAAGTGATAAAATTGGTAATTATATTTTTCTCGATTAAGTTTTACTATAATAACCAAATCTTATTGAAACAGAAAACTTATGTGGGACAGTAAACCCGATCAACCGACAAAGAAACCTCTATGGTAACACTGTCCAAAATACTTAAACAAGGATTTAGGTAAATATTTTGATACTTCTGTATTTTAATAATAGATAGGAACAAAAAAGTGTTGCAGCCATAGGGCAGGTTTGACAACTCTAGAGGACTTCCTAGAAGGAAGAGGGAGTACTCTATAAATTAAAAGTGATATAAAACATAGTAGATACTCAACATACTCTTAATTGAGTACTTGCAATATAAGTTTCAAAACTCAATATACTTTTATAAAGTAGCTAAAGCCAAATATAAAAGATAAGTTTAAACTTTTTCTTTTTTTTATTTAAAGTTTATTCTTCTAGTTTTTAAGATGAATTTTTTGTATATTTTAAAAAAAAAATTAAAGGCAAATTATTTTTTTCCTTTTTAATGATTTTTTTTACTTTTTCTATAAATAGTACTCCACTATAAAGAATTTTTTTGAACTGTCTTAAACTAAATTAGGTATATATACCAATATATCTTTTGATCTTATGGTCTTAAACATGTCAGGTGGAAAGTTGAATTAAATTTTGACAAAAAAGGAAAAAACATTCTTTAATGTTTCAAAATAAACTAAAAAGAGTAAGACAAATTACATGAAAGACATAGTATAATTAATTTTTTTAAAAAATAACTCGTAATAATTTTATTATTACTTGAAAAAAGGGGGTCCCTCAAATTTTGGGGGCTAATGCGGATACCTCATTTTAAAGAGCAACTTTCATATATAACAAATATAAAAATTATATTTGTATGTTATAGCTATAGTTTACATAATTGCGCTCCATAACAAAATTTATGTTTGCTATGAAACTTTTGATTTGTATAATTTGCTAGAAACATCCAATTTTATATAAATTGTTCAGTTTTGTATAAATTCATTTATACATTGTAATTTGTATAATAATATCTGTATTTGTATAATTATAAGTGTATAGGACGCAAAAAATATGTATTTGTATTTGTATATACATTTTTCTCTCGTTTTATACAAACAAAAATGCATTTTATACATTTTATACCGAAATGTATAAAATGGCTAATTGTATACCGAAAATGGCTAATCGTATACCGAATCAGNGTATAAAATGGCTAATTGTATACCGAAAATGGCTAATTGTATACCAAATCAGATGACAAAAAAATGGAATGTTTGCTGCTAATTACAATTAAAATAAACTATAGTTGTAAGATTTAATTTAAATTAATAGTTTGTTATTTCATACAATTTTCTCCATTTTAAATGCATTGAGCAGCCCCGTACCAAAGAAGCCCTTATAAGTAAATATTTAGGAACTTTAGACAAATCACGTAGGGGTCATTTGGTACAACGATTAATAACACATGGATCAGTAGTGCAGAGATTAGTAATGCAGGGTTTATTTTTATCAAGTGTTTGGTTCATTATTTCCTACCTCATCTTGTGTTTGGATTAAAACTCTATAAAAAGTTTTTTTTCCAATTATACCCTTGAATTATTAGGTAATTGGGTCGAGGTAGATAATTGCCAGACAATTTTATTTTTTTATGGCATTCTAACTAGCTATGAGAAGAACAATTTTGTTATCATTTTTGCTATTTTTTCACTTGAATTATTTGAAGATAAATAATTGTCATGTTAGTAAATTGATCACTCACAAAATGTCATTTTTCAATTTTTTTTAAAAAAAGACATAAATCATCTACTTTTAAAATCGAAAGATGTCAACAATAGTTAAATTGAATAAACCATCTACATTTACACATGAAAATTGCAAGTTGTAATTTTAATATGTATGCGTTTTTTAAATTCTTCAAAAAACAAATAGTTAGAAAACCACACACACACAAATAAAAAACTCATATTTCAAATTTGTAATATTGATTTGAATTTGATTTATTTAGTAACAAACAACTCTCTTTAAATAATTTGTAAGCTAATTTATTTAAATAAATTTACTAGTACAAAATAAATCATAAAATCAAGAAAATAATTAAAATGATTTCAAGGATATTTTTGTCTTTACATAGACTTATCCCATGGTATTATATCCTATGTATTGCTAATACCTCCAAATGAAAGGTATTAGTTATAAGGAAAACCACATAAATCTCACTAGTTTAGGTCTTAATTACTAAAATTCCCAATAGTTTTAAATATTACTTCCTCTATCATATTTTATGCGTAGGATACATGAGTCTGAATCCATGAGATACATGTATTTACCGAATTTTAAAATTGAGATACATAATTTATTTATTTAAATTAATTGGTTGTAACTTATTTCCTTAATTAGAGGAGTAAGATAATTAATTTCATTTTATTATTCTTTGAAATAGTAAATTCATTAATATTATTAGTAGAAGATAAAAACATGTATATCTTGGTAATGTAATTTGATTAATTTCAAATTATTACTCTTAAAATAATAAATTCATTAATTTGATGTATTTATTATCAATATATGATGTATCCAACAAACTAAATACTTAGAAGTGTCATACAAGCACATTCATATGTATCATAGAAAATTTCATGTATTTGTTATACGTATGTAGTATTAATTTTATGTATCTATTTATATATATCTAATATTAATTTCATGTATTTTTTATATGTATCTAGTATTAATTTGAT
>NC_064292.1:3431900-3455552 GCF_019186545.1 Solanum stenotomum
TGATGAAAGTTCTTTTTATCACAACTGCCAGCCCTTCTTGTTCACGGGTGTATAAAAAGCACATTATACTAGAATCTACTCATGTCTTCACTCCTCTCAATACATAACCCAAACAATAATGCGTAAATGTGATGGTTGGTGGTTAATGCAAATTTATTGCTGTCTTATTAAGGAAAGAGAGAATAATATTACTTCATTCAGTTTGATTTTAAGAGATGACGAGCTTGACTATTCTTTATCATGAGCTCTGCCTTTTGATATGGAATTTTTTTGCCTGCAGGGATTTGTTGACAGAGAAACTACTCTTATTGGAACGTTGACAGTGCGTGAATTCCTCTACTACTCAGCATTGCTTCAGCTTCCTGGTTTTCTTTGTCAGAAAAGGAGTGTGGTGGAGGATGCTATTGATTCTATGTCACTGGGAGATTATGCTAATAAACTTATAGGTGGACACTGCTACATGAAAGGTCTTCGAAGTGGCGAGAGAAGGCGTGTCAGTATTGCCAGGGAACTTGTTATGAGACCACACATTTTATTTATAGATGAACCCCTTTATCGGCTTGACAGGTTTACTTCTTACACCAAGTTTAAATATCAAAAGGATTGTCACCTAACACTGTTAACTTTATACTAAGCTATTCATTGTTGGTAAATGCCTCCCTAATATGTCATGGATTAGATGGGAAAGGAGATTTATTGGCTGGTCTTATGTGTTACATATGCAGTGACAGAGAAAATGATTTGAGTTTACTATCACCAAATAAATCTACATAAACTTCATCAAAAAAAGAAAAGAAAAGAGATCCACATAATCCTGCACATAAGTTACAAATATGTTACCTGCCTCAGAGCCTTCTCGTCTTTATTGGGTCATCAAATAATTCTGAACCAAATCTTGCATACAAACATCACACATACTTCCCCCCAACTAGGCCGATCCTTGGTCAGTCTAGTTTGCATCATAAAAACTTGATGTCATTGCTTTCCTCCCTGTCAACAAGAAGCCAATTAACTTTTGATACTTCCAGAGTTTCATCAGTACTACTATGTGCTGATGTGGGGTTTATATAGCCTTGGGCTCTCCCACCTCAAGAGCTAGCTTTTGGCGTGTGGTTCTCCTTGGGTTGTAACTTCAATCAAATGAATGGCCTTTTTTGATTCTCTATAAAGTTTTTCTTCCAATCAATTTTTTTTTTTTGAGATGATAACAAGTTTTATAATACTAAAAGCACAAATATTTATAGGGAGATGAAGTCAAAAAATTATCAACTGGCAAAAGTTCTATTCTTCCTTACAGAGACTCTGGTACTTCTAATAGAGACTCAGTGGCATCTATATATTCCCGTTTCCACCAAAATGAAACAACATGGCCAGTATAATCTTACTTGTAATTCACACAACAAAAAGAGAAGATCTTGTGATTCATTGCGGTTGAGACTTGCCATTTTAGGCTCTTCACTCTATTATATATGTTTATTAATGCATTACTCCTAGTTACCTGATGTTCAATCAATTGTCACATTCAGTGTTTCTGCACTTCTGATGATGGTTACACTGAAGAAGCTCGCAAGTACCGGCTGCACTCTGATATTCACCATTTACCAAAGCAGTACTGAAGTTTTTGGCCTTTTTGATCGCATTTGCCTCCTCTCAAATGGAAATACATTGTTTTTTGGGGAAACTTTGGCTTGCTTGCAGGTAATATATTTGAGTATGCTTCCACACACTATGCCCTTCTTGATTCTTGTACAGTTGCTTTTCAGCAATCAGGAGTGCATCAAATAGAACAATTATATACTGAAAGATACAAATTGGTGTTGTGATAAGGCTTTAGTTGCTCGTTTCTTGTATGTAAGATTCATAGATAATTGAGGGATGTGGTTTATTTGAAAACTAAGAAGCCAAATGTATAATTCAGATGACACTCTTACTATAGGATAAAAGTGATCCCTGTAGTTGAGGCATAAATGGTTTATGTATTACCATTCATTTAAGGGTGGTAATTATTTTGAATTACATAGTTTCCCATAGTTAGGATTATTACATTTTGTTGCCTGCTTCTCTTAGAATTGGGATGTGGATGCAAGATTGTCCCTGTTGAAACTTATTTTGCAACATTGAGTATCTGGATTTTAGTAGTCAAAAGTGGGTCATGTACAAGCATCTTCTGGTCAAAGCTGTCTATATCTCAGTATATAGTAGCATTATCAATAGGAGGAAATCAGTAACATTTACTTTGCTAGTTTCTAGGTAAGAGGAAATCATATATTTGAATTATTGGGGCCAGACTTATTCCCAAGGGCTAATATTGCACAATCACAGGGTTGTGGGAGAAAGAAGGAAATGATTTTGTTTTTTTATTTGGGGGTGGGGGTCGGTTAGAAGCTGTGTTTTCTTACACAGTATTAGGTTCTCGATAAGAATAACTGTCAGAGACTGACATCATTTTTTGGTGATGGTGAAGCACTTTTCAAATGCTGGTTTTCCTTGCCCAATCATGCAAAGTCCTTCAGATCATTTCTTGCGTGCCATAAACACAGAGTTTGACAGGATCATCGCGATGTGCAAAAGTTGGCAGGTATTTTCCTGAAAATGTTTGGACTCCTTAATTTGTTGCCTTAGCAACTCAATCATACCGATTCTTGCTGGTTTGTTAGCTAACAATATGAATAGAACATCTACGGTCTACTTTTGTGGAATATACTACCATCATCATGCATGACTCACTCATGCTGCTGTTCTATTGATTAGAGTCAATTCTTCTTCTAAAGAGGAATATGTCATCGTTTAGGAAAGCTATCATAAGAGTGTCCAACTGTTCCCTCACAACCCTTCCCCTCCAAGAAAAAGAAAAAGAATTTATGGTTTTCCTCTAAGTTTGTATAACTTGTTTTTTTTTTTTTTTTTTTGAGAAGGTAACATTTGTATTTCTATTTCCAAAAACCAAACCTTCCACAACATGTTACAGATTCCTAATTACAGATTAAAGAGAGTATAACAGAAGATCTTCAATCCTATGACAAAATTTACAAAAATTACAGGGATCCTAAGACATTCATAACTGATTCTAGATCTTCCATATACTCCTGTTTACACCAAAAATGAAACAACACAAGACAATTCATCTTCATCTTCTGAATAGTGTTGCTCTTGTTCTGATGACATCTAAGGNTGCCTTCCCATAGAAAGTTCCTTCTTAGAGCATCCAATCTATCAATTACTCCATCTGGGATAGGGAAAAGGGACATCATATAACTAGGCATAGAGTCCAAGACACTATTAATAAGTGTTAGTCTTCCCCCTAGGGAAAGATATTGACTCTTCCAATTCACTAGTCTTCTTTCACACTTTTCTGGACAGGATGACCACGGAGACTTGTCAGCAGTGAACATGGATACTGCTGTTGCTATACGTACCCTTGAAGCAACCTATAAATCGTCGGCAGATGCTGTTTCTCTCGAGACTATGATAGTGAAGCTCACTGAGAAGGTATGTTTTTACAGGAGATCTGATATCTGTCACTATTAACTTCATACAGAACTTGAATACTCCTACCTGTGAAATATAAATACTTATCTTGTATCCTCAAAAAAAAAAAATACATATCTTGGGAGCTAACATATTTAATTCATTCAGTTGACGATGAAATTATTGTGGCAAACAGTTACTCCCTTCCTTCCATTTATATGGAACTTTTTCCTTATAATCCGATCCAAAAAGAATGACACCTTTGTGTATTTGGAAATAATTCAACTTTAAAATGTTTTCACTTTACGCTTGATGAAATGTTTCTCTAGCCACATAAACGTCATGGCAAGTTTAAGACTACAAGTTTAAAAGTCTTTCTGTCTTAAACTCCGTGCCAAGTCAAACTATGTTGTGTAGGTTGGAATGGAGTGAGTACTTCTTTAAGATGTAGTTTGCTGTTTGATGATTAAGAAATAATGGTTGTCTGGAGAAATCACCAAAACCCTTGAAGGATGCAATTGTTATACACTCTCTGGTCATTCATCTCAGTCACTTCAAAATTTTGTTATTTCCCTCAGAACTCTTCAAAGTTTTAAATAATTAACTAAAGTTTTTGTCTTCCTAAATTAGTAGTAAGATTTTAGCTTTACCAAACAACCATTATTGCTAGCGCCTGAACTTAGTAAGATTTTTAGGTTTTTTAAACAAACATTATTTCTAGCACCTGAACTCCAATATACTCCTTGATTTATTGCTATGTTGTTCAGGAAGGTCCATCTCTCAAAAGCAAGGGAATGGTAGGCAACTTAACACGAGTTGCAGTGTTGACTTGGAGATCCTTATTGATTATGTCAAGGGAGTGGAAATACTATTGGCTTAGGTTGATTCTATATATGCTTCTCGCACTTTGCATCGGTACTGTATTTTCTGGATTGGGGCATACCTTATCATCTGTTGTGGTAAGCTGATAACCATCAAGACATTAGATATGCCTATTTTCTCCTTTGATATTTCTTACTTAAGTAGTATGCTATATAATGTGTGGACATGCCATCTTCTGAGCAGTTTGGTTATTTACCTAAAATGGTAAATTTTGTTTGCCAAGGCAACTTTTGATTTTATTTGTGTTATATGTTGAAAAGAGGAAATTATGTACAGCAAGAAATGCATGTATCCAAGATTATTTGGTTATTTATGGACTGAGTTTCTCCACTATGATGTTAGATGTTCTTCTCATGATAACTTTTTGCGATCAATCTTCCTTATTTTTCTGATTTAAACATTGACCTCTTTATTGTGATGCAGACACGAGTCGCAGCAATTTTTGTATTTGTTTCATTCACCTCTCTATTGAGCATTGCCGGTGTACCTGCACAGATGAAAGAAATTAAGGTGATCCCTATAGCTTTTTTGTGATTCTTTTGGATAACATGCATGGATGATTCTATGAAACTTATTGCTTATATAGTGATTTCATGTTGGAAATGAATGCAAGAGATGCATGTTTTCAAACATAAAGAGGCCACATGATAGGGAAACTATAGACAGTACTCATTCTCTTATTGTTGCTTAGTAGGCCATGATCATTCTTGTCAAGACGGTGTAATCTCTAATCCAGTTCCATCTTCAATTCCCTGGAATATCAAGTTTAGTATTAGAGAACCTATTCTATAGTTTTCTGTTATTCCCGGTTTCAATCCCCATATCAGAATCACTAGAGGTTATTTTCCACCCCTTTTTTTTTTGAGGACTGATCATCTCTATGCATACTAAATGATCGCTTAAATTGTGAAGTTATGAGGTCTAGATGTGATACTTGTATTGCAATTTTGGGGGATATATATTAAGAATGTGTACTTGAATGTATTCGACTGCAATGCTCCGCCAGGTGAATTATCTTATACTCAACTACAAAGTATAAACTTTCCCAGCATGTTGCATTTAAGTCAAACTCTTGGCTCAAATTCGTCAGGCCAAAAAAGAATGCTTTTGGACTTGCATCTTGAAAGCAGCTTTTATGTGAGTAGATTCATGGAAATATTGCTTTTATGTGAGTAGATTCATGAAAATATTGTAAGGCTGAAGGCCTTGTGACATTAAGGTCTTAGAGACTATTCTTCCTGGAAACAGGATAGTTAGTATAGTATGTATCCAACCTTTCCTTCAATGGAGGTAAGGTAACTATATAATCTGTCACTGATTTCTATTTATCTTTTACTTTCTGTTGCAAAAGTTAGGTTTCGTTATTGAATGCTGTGTAGGCCAGTTTGTTCTTTGATCATCCAGCTCAAAAGAAAACAGGAAAAAAACAAAGACTAATCAGGGTGTTTCTATTACATGCAGATATACGCCTGTGAAGAATCAAACCAGCATTCTGGTGCATTTATTTTCCTACTTGGGCAGCTTTTTGCCAGCATACCTTTCTTGTTTCTCATCTCCATTTCATCAAGTCTCGTCTTCTATTTTCTTGTTGGCCTGCGGGATGAGTTCAGCATGCTGATGTATTTCGTGCTGAATTTCTTCACATGCCTATTGGTAAATGAAGGGTTGGTACTCGCTGTTACTTCCATTTGGCAAGACATCTTCTGGAGCATCTTGATTTTTGTCTCCATACAAGTGAGTTTCGTCTTAAATCTTAATGTATTGAAGATATTATTTACCACGAATGAAGTTTACATATTTCAAGAAAAACTAGTATTGCAATTTTACTGATCTATAGGGTTGTTACACATGAGATCTTCCCTAGTCTAGGATTTATTTGATTTGACATCTTTCTTCTTCCATTCAACGGCTGTGGTCTTCTACATTTCAGGTGATAATGATGCTTTCTGCTGGCTTTTTAAGAATCCGAAGTTCTTTGCCAGGACCAGTATGGATGTACCCCATTTCTTATATAGCTTTTCATACTTACTCTATCCAGGCAAGTTCAAAAATGATCAAACAATTGGCTATAAATTCTTTCAAATGCATGTACTTGATCACTAGGTGGTCATCTCTTATAAATATCTTAAAATCGCATCTTTATTTCAGGGGCTCTTGGAGAACGAGTACATCGAGACCTCTTTTGCAGTTGGTCAGGTGAGGACCATATCTGGTAATCAGGCTTTGCAAAATGTATATGACATATCTGCTGATAGCAACTCTAAGTGGAAAAATTTGTTAGTATTGTTTCTTATGGCTGTTGCCTACAGAGTTATTGTTTTTGTTTTGCTCAAGTTTTATGTCAGGAAAAACCTCTTTGTACCCAAACTATTTCTCTGTAACCAAAATACAAGGAATTCAAGATAAATACTATACTCCTAGCAACTTTTGGTTCAGTTTCTTGGTTCATAGCTTTTATACAATGTGGTATAGTGGGAGTATATCTATGTTGTTTGGACTGTCCAAAATGTTGCTGCACCCATGTCGACTCTCTAAATATGCACTACTTTTGGAGTATATGTCATGCACCTGATGGCTGTCCCCAGAACCCAAAAATTGTGTATTTGCAGCTACCTATTAGGTTGTTGCCTGATACAATGGGAAACCTCAATTTGTCTTAGTCAGCTTCTAAATATTTATCACAGAGATGTTGTGTTCTAAGTGACCTTGATTATTAGTGGATGAATATCATAATGGTAGGTAATATTTTCTCATTTGTCTAAGCTTTAGTGAGCGGAGTTTTTTAATAATAACGGGGTAGCAAGTATTCAATGAAATAGTTGAGTTGAGGCACAACTCCAGAGACTTCAAGGGAAAAGGCAGGATGGATAATGCAAGAGAAGATAATCAGCACAAAAACAGAAAAGTACGATTTACGTATTATACGGAACACAAATAACATATCTTTAGAGACGTCTTGGATGGACCAAGACACCTCTAAAGAAAAACCAAACGACTCGAACTATGTCTTTTGCCTCCGTCTGTCAAGCACCCAGTTCTGGGAAAGGATACCTGACATACAAGGCCGAAAACAAGAACCCAACAACATAAAAGACTGAACATGAACAGGAAGAGTAAAGCATAGCAAGTTTTCGTAACACACTTTATTATAGTAGATATCGATATCTCTGGGTACTCCAGAGTTGAACTGCACCATTCATTTTTTCTTCTGAGCAGCCTTGGTGACCTTGGCTCCAGATGGGTCCTTCTTGTCAACACTCTTGATAACACCAACAGCAACAGTTTGACGCATGTCCCTCACAGCAAAACGTCCCAATGGTGGGTACTCAGAGAAGGTCTCAACAACCATGGGCTTGGTGGGAATCATCTTAACCATACCAGCATCACCGTTCTTCAAGAACTTAGGCTCCTTCTCGAGTTCCTTACCAGAACGCCTGTCAATCTTAGTCAAGATCTCAGCAAACTTGACAGCAATATGGGAGGTGTGACAGTCCAGCACTGGAGCATATCCATTTCCAATTTGTCCTGGATGGTTCATGATGATGACCTGAGCGGTGAAGCTAGCAGCCCCCTTAGCAGGGTCATCCTTGGAGTTGGAAGCAACAAATCCACGCTTAAGATCCTTAACCGCAACATTCTTGACGTTGAAACCAACATTATCACCAGGAAGTGCCTCCTGAAGAGCTTCATGATGCATCTCAACAGACTTAACTTCAGTAGTCAGACCAGTAGGACCAAAAGTCACAACCATACCAGGCTTGATGACACCAGTTTCAACACGACCTACAGGGACAGTCCCAATACCACCAATCTTATAGACATCCTGAAGTGGAAGACGAAGGGGTTTGTCCGAGGGCCTCTTAGGTTCATTAAGCTGGTCAAGAGCCTCAAGAAGTGTTGGACCCTTGTACCAGTCCAGGTTAGTTGATCTCTCAATCATATTATCTCCTTCGAAACCAGAAATGGGCACGAATGGGATCTTGTCAGGGTTGTAACCAACCTTCTTAAGGTAAGAAGACACTTCCTTCACAATTTCATCGTACCTAGCCTTGGAGTACTTAGGTGTGGTAGCATCCATCTACACAAGGAATAAAAACATATTAGCAAAACATGAAACATCATTCTTCAGTTAACATCTGTTTGAGTAGGTTAAAGTCCCAATCATTGGGGAATGGACTTGGACAATCCTCCCCTCATGAGTTAGCTTTTGGGGTTGAGTTAGGTCCTGATGCTATATCTTTACATGGTATTAGAGTCAGGTCCATATCTGGGCGTTAAGGGGGTGTTAGAGTGGGTTAAAGTCCCACGTTGGTTGGGAAATGAGTTACACTTGAAGAAAGAGCAAACCTTGTTGCAGCAGCAAATCATTTGCCTAACACCAAGTGTGAAAGCAAGCAACGCATGTTCACGAGTCTGTCCATCCTTAGAGATACCAGCTTCAAAACCACCTGTCGTGGAGTCGATAATCAGGACAGCACAGTCAGCTTGAGAGGTACCAGTAATCATGTTCTTGATGAAATCCCTATGACCAGGAGCATCAATAACAGTACAATAGTACTTGGTAGTCTCAAACTTCCACAAAGCAATATCAATAGTGATACCGCGTTCACGTTCAGCCTTAAGCTTGTCAAGAACCCAGGCATACTTGAATGACCTCTTGTTCATCTCAGCAGCTTCTTTCTCAAACCTCTCGATGACACGCTTATCGATACCACCTAGCTTGTAGATCAAGTGACCAGTGGTGGTAGATTTTCCAGAGTCAACATGGCCAATAACCACAATGTTGATGTGAACCTTCTCTTTACCCATGTTGATCAACTAAAAGTCTGTCAACAATTGAAACAAAAACTCTTCCCAGTTAACATACCAACACACAAGAAAACAAGTCTAACATATGTCGAAAACATCCAAAAGTTTTGTGTTCTATGTCTATAACAATCTGACAATTCATACAAAACACAGACATAGAGAAATTCTGAAAACTCGGATACATCAAAATCGAGTTTTGGTAGCCAATCAACGAAACAGATAATCCAACGATGATCAAACAATATACACAAAGACCGAACAATCTACAAGGCAAATGTTCTTCTCCAGGAACCATGAGACATTTAAGATGAACAAAACTAATGAACTTTAGTCACAAATCTTGAATTAAATTAATCAAAGCTACTATAAAATATATAGAAACAGAGCAAAACAGAGTAATCATGAACATGAATCAAATTACTCATCAATCATGGAACAAATTTGCAAGCAAACTAATCAAAACTAGTACTCCCTCCATCTCATTTTACGTGACACAGTTTGACTTGACACAATATTTAAGAAAACGATATTTGTGGTTCAAAACAATCCTTAAATATTTATGTAGCTATATATCAATTCATCACGAGTAAAAATAAAGTTTAAAAGTTAAATTGTTTCTCATAAGAAGGTGACAGTTCTTTTTTGGGACAGACGAAAAAAGAAAAAGGTGTCACATAAAATGCGATGGATGAGAGGGCATATTAAAAATATAGAAACTCAACAAACATCAACCAAATTTGCATCAAATTACTCTAGCTAGTATCAATTTTATTAAAAACTGGTGGATCATGGAACAAATATGCATGAAATATACATAAACTAAGCAAAAATGAATGATGGAATATCATATATCTAACCTTGAGAAGCACAGCACATATAATAAGTTGAAAAATGGAGAATTTAAGTTTACAAGAGGTTATTGGTTCTATATATATAGAGGAGGATGAGTGAGCTTAAGTCGGTTTACGTTTTTTTAAAAATAAAATAATTAATATTTAAATAGGAAAAAAAAACAAGTCAAACATCTTAACATCATGTCTTGAATACAATTGATCAAATTTACTTGGCCTCCAAGTCTAAACATTACATTCTATGTCCACATTTCTCTTTTTATTTTTATTTTTTATGACATTATGATGTTGACATATTCCAACACTTTTTTTGAAATTATTTTACTACCATATCAACAAATTCAATATAATCTCATAAGTTAAAGTTTGTTTTAATCTTAAAATTATTAGTATTATAAAAGTATAATGTAACAACAAGAAGTAAAATTTCATGGGTGGGGTGTTCAGAAGATGAAGTGTACGTAGACTTTACTCCTACCTCGTGAAGATAGAAAGGTTGTTTTTAAAAGACCCTCGGTTCAGGTAACATATAACAGAGTTGATTTAAAAGGAAAAAGACAAAAACAATGAAGACACCGCAAATAATAGGAGAAACATTCTAAAGGATACATATTGAAATTTAGTTATCGTGTGATCGTACAAATATAGCGTGAGATATTTCCTGCATCGAACTGTTCTTTCAATGTGTTTTTTGTGCTCTATTGACATTGTTAATGTTTATTAATCAAACCTAAAAGTTACGCAACCAAAACCAAAACATTTTGATTTTTTGATCCTATTTCCAAGTAATATTGTGTGTATTTTTGAAAACAATATGTTATTCATGTTTACTCATACGAGACAAGAATGCACGGTTTGCTCCCACATTCATTGACCAATTTTCGATCTCGTCAGGGTTTAGGGTATCGCGATAGTTTAACTTTACAAATGAAATTTCATGATAATATTCTAAAGTTTCACCCGTGGAAATTCAAACTCTATGATAGTACAACATCTATTCGTGGAATTTAATATACAATTTAATCCCAAAATGCTAATATGGCAGACATAGCTTTTTAACTACACCAAGGAGGCCAACTCCTGCCCTGTGCCGGAAGGTCAAAGAAGTTGGTGATTTAGCAACAGGAAACTCGATGAACAACGATCGTAATTATAACGATCCTAAGCTAGAGAAATTCCTTTTGAAAAAGCATAACGATCAGGGACCCATGAAATTTCAAAATATTTGCAAGCATTATATTTTTTGGTCTTGTCATTACAGCTGCATTAGCTAAATATGACATCTTTACTCTTAGCCAAAAAGAATAGTAGTAACAAATTTCATATCTAACATCTCTGTTATCCTCTTCTCCTTTCGAGTATCTTCGGAGTTTTACATTAATCATTTAAGAAATCAACTCCTTCATCGTTTGCCAATGTCAGCCTACTCGGATTCAACAAAATCTTAGACAAGAAAACTAGGAGAAAAGAAGCCATCACCAGTACAGTGTCACTGTAAAAGAAGACGGTGGTAGTCTTCATCCGTTCTTCTAATCTTCTCAGTATTTTGCTTAGGAAACACTCCCTCCCCTGAAACATAGCAAAAATGTACCTGTTACCTGTCATTGTCAAACCACATTTCAGTGGACACTTGGGGATTTGGACCAAAAAGGGATGAATGAAGTGGTTTTCAACTTTGTGTGAAATGATTTTATATCGAAATGCAAAACTCGGAGGCATTTAGGGGTCGTTATGTTGGGATTAGTTATGATGGGATAAGTTGTGTTGGGATTATTTTTTATTGAGTGTTTGGTTTGTTGTATTCAAAATAATAAATTTTAAGAACAATTTATTTGTTTACAAAAATCCCCTTCATTAATGTAAAAAGTGATATAACAAAAGGGTTGAAAGAGACATTTTTGTCATTTACCTATTTTATCCCGGGATTACTATATCACCCAAGGAGAGGGATAACTTATCCCGGTACTAATTATTAATCCCGGGATAAGTTATCCCGAACTTGCCAACCAAACAACAAAATAAGCGGTACTATAAGGGGTCGTTTGGTTTGAAAATGAGTTATGATGGGATAAGTTATGTTAGGATAAGTTATGTTGGGATTAGTTATGATGGGGTAAGTTGTGTTGGGATTATTTTTTATTGAGTGTTTGGTTTGTTGTATTCAAAATAATAAATTTTAAGAACAATTTATTTGTTTACAAAAATGCCCTTCATTAATGTAAAAAGTGATATAACAAAAGGGTTGAAAGAGACATTTTTGTCATTTACCTATTTTATCCCGGGATTACTATACCACCCAAAGAGAGGGATAACTTATCCCGGTACTAATTATTAATCCCGGGATAAGTTATCCCGAACTTGCCAACCAAACAACAAAATAAGCGGTACTATAATTTAATCCCGGGACTATTTGGTATTATCCCTCACACCAAACGACCCCTAATTATAATTTAATCCCGGGATTATTTGGTATTATCTCTCACACCAAACGACCCCTTAGAGTTTACCTGACAGTAAGTTATAACTCTTTATCATCATCTGCTTCAGCTTTTGTTGCTGCTTTCTCTACTTCTTCTAGTGCAAAAACTTTCAGCGATTCAATATCCCTCGGTCCTACAGCAACAGATGTAAAATACAGGATTCCCAGTCAAATAAAAGTTAATGGGCACTGAGGTGGTGAGACCAGCTTGTTACGTCCTATAAGTTTTCACAACTTGGTGACACAAGCACATAAATGGCGAGCCATGGGCTAACACACATACAAATAGTGAAAGACGACATATGGTACCATGAATTTTAGCATGAATAGAAGCTAAACAGCCATCTTAAAATGTTCAATTACGGACTTAGACAACAATATACTCAGCAAAGTCCCACAAGTGGGGCCTGGGGAAGGTGGGCAGATGGGGTGTGAGCAGACCTTACCCCTACCTTTGTGGGGTAGAGAGGTTGCTTATGATAGACCCCCGGCTTAAGAAAATTGGTATTCAGAACAGTTTGAAGGAAATGCAAGAGTAAAACGCTATGAAATTACAGACTTAGACCACACATCAATTATTATCTACAAAAATCTGATCAACTTTCCTTTAAAAAACATCACTCTAACAACATAAATCACTTAATGTGGCTCCTATATAACCAAACATTTCAGCTACTTATCCACTTTCTTTTAGTATTCTTCATGTGGCTGACCTTACAGCAAAACATTCAGCTTCATAATCTCATCACAGCCGTCCTAAGAGTAATTTGACATGGCCCACAAGCTCCATTACTAGATGTCCAAATATGTTTGATAACTAAAAGCCCCTTGCACTCAGCAAGAAATGGCTAAAACCTGCCTCCAACAAATTCATGTGATAAACTTTCCAGTTTTAGATGTCCTAAATATGTTTGACACAGGTTTACACTATTATCTTGTTCAACAATTCACTTCACTTAAAAAAACAAAAATAAATTTAAAGCATGATATGTTACGCTTATATTGTTGCACTAACTTCAATATTATCTCCTACACAAACTGATATAATCACAGGACAATTCAGAAAAGCAGATACAGATTGGTTGAGTAGAAAAACAAATCCAAATTACGTATCCTTGTAATTTGAAACAAGAGAAAGGATATTTTAAATCGACTATGAGATAGTTAAGATAAATTTCAAAGAAAAACCTTCTACCTTGGTACTTTGCGACTTCTTCTCCATTGTAGAAGAGTTTGAATGTGGGGTATGAATGAATATCAACTTTGTTACACACTGGTTTATCTGTACCACAATCAACTTGTCCCACCTCTATCTCATCCTCCCCTTCCATTGTTTTCCCCAAATCATCCCAAAGTGTTCCCAGGTTCTTGCTGGAAAAAGGTTTCAGAATTAGCAAAACAGAAGACCCTTGCGAGGAAAATACAGCAATGAAAAACAATGTCTAAAATTCTGATGTATATGAATACAAATCAGAGGTAAAACAGTCATCATCCTTTCCATTAATTATATCACTCACTTAATGATATAACGACTTTATCTACTTATTGGCAATATGCCTGAACTTGCAGTGAAGAGGCAAGCCACATTCATGCACTACAAGTTGTTCAGAGCATCAAGGTACCTTTAGGAATTTAAATTTGGAAGCTCAAGAAACGCCTTCATGGATCAAGTGGGATATAGAACTCATATGTGGAGAACAAATGATGTCACTATGCCGTTTAAGTGAGGAGTGTGGAGGAATATTATGAAGGGGTGGCAAGATTTTTATGGTAACATTTCTTTTAGAGTTGGAGATGGGAGAAGAGTAAATTTTTGGAGCCATAAGTGGTGTGGGGGACTTTTGGCTGTGTATTAGCAGATGATACATACATGGGTTCACGATGTATTGCCACTAGAAACCATGACGTTAGCATTGGACTTGTGTTAGAGGATGAGTTTCCATGTATGCATAGAGTTTCATACCAAAGGGACTTATCTGTCTAGCAAATCAGGGGAAGTCTAGGGGGGAAGGACGTTTTGAGACTTGAGTTACAGGAGGATTTCCAAGATTGGGAGAAGAATGAGTTTTAAAGATTGCTTGCTTTACTTCATAAGCATGGTGAGCCAGGTGGTAGACTTGAGGCTTTGAGTTGGGAGTAGGGGAATAACAAAGTTTTCTACCTTACCTATCAAAAAACAATAATAATAACAAAGTTTTCTCTGGCCTCTTGTACAAGCTTTTAATTAGGGAGGAGGATTGTTCTCCATTGGAACTCGATTTGGATCACTATGGTGCAGAGGAAGGTGTTTCTTTCACATAGTCAGCTACTAGGAGGGGTGATTTTGATGATGGAAAACCTAAACCTTAGAATACATAAAGTTGTTTGCATTAGTTGGTGTTACCTATACAAGGAAGCGGGGGAGGATGTGGATCATCTTCTGCTACATTGTAGTCTAGACAAAAGAAAGTGTGCAATATGCTAATAATGGTAATTAGCATGTATATAAAACGTGCTTTAGACTTTCCTGCATTTGACCAAGAGGATTCTTCATGTGCATTGCTAACAGTAGAATGTCCGATGCTGCTTAACACGGAGACGGTAACAATGGCTTTGAACCATGTTACAAGCATCCCTTTCAAAGATTTTTGCCCTAATTGGTTATCATTTAGATCTTGATAGTAGACTTATGTAGCAATAAACACTAAGCTGCACTTGACTTTTCAGAAGACAAACATATCAGCCTACTTTCCAAATGGTTATAACAAATTACTACCAATTCATGATTTTACTGGGAAGCAGATGCTGCTGACATTCGATAATTTAGTCATCCCTGTATATCCCAGACAAACCCACCATTTCATCTGAAGGACAAGACGAAATACTAAGGCAGGCTAGTTTTAAAAGACTTACCAGTGCTTACACCATGGAACACAAAATTTGACAAACCATGCCGTGTCCTTCTCGCTTATCTAAATGAAACACAAAAGAACAACATGAGTATGGTATAGGAGCCATTCAAAGAATTGCAAAAAAAAAAAAAAAAACCAGCGAACTCAATACTGCAAGTATTATTTGTTTCAATGTTGACCACTAATTGATGGTAAAACAAATCATAAAAAAACATAAAGAGAACTTAAATATTTTATTTAACACGTAAACTGCTTATCTATTAAATTGGTTTCAATACTTGGGGGGTCATTAGGTTCAAAAACAAATTATGCAGAAGTTGGTAATGGCGTAGTGCAGAGATTAGTAGGAACGGATGGTAATGCAAGGATATGGGTAATGTGGAGAATATTTTTGTTGTATGTTTGATTTGTTTCAAATATGCAATGCGTAATTTGAAGTATGTGTTTACTTTTAAAATAAGATAAGTTTATTTACTTCTAAACCATGCAATGTGTAATTGAAGTAGTTCTGAATGTCTAGACAATCATGTTTGTTATAAAATCAGTCATCAGCCAAATTTTTTTTGGTATACTAGAGAAAACTTGAGAGCTTTTTTGTCTTTTTAGTTGTTTCAATGCATGTATTCTTATTCCACATTTTATCCGCATAAAACAAAATTCATAACTTATACATGTATTATTTATGGCAACATAGAATAAAGCAACCAAATATGGTATAACTATTAAGAAATAAGCAACCAAATGGTGTATAATTTAAGGCCAAGTACATAAGCATCTCCTAAACTTGTTCGACACTTACATTTTGATACCTGAACGGGGGGGAGTAGTATCTACTGAACACTTGAACTCGAGCCAAAATGTGCCCATTAGACACAATTACACTTATTTTTAGTGTAAGTGGAACTTCTTTTTTCTTTCATTTTCCTCCTACTCTCTCGCCCACCACCATCAACCACATTCCTCTTCCATCCCGCCACCATTGCCACCACCATAACCAGAAGAAAGCCCTACTGAAATTTCCTTTCCTTACAAAATGTCTAATAATTCACTTTCTTCTTTGTTCTCAGCCAATTAAATGCTCTAGAAACCATCAAAAACCAAATCTAACCCCACCTGCAGACGTCAAATTCTTCCAAGAAAGCATCTCATGGTTATTCTCTAACTTGCTTGGACTCGGGTGTGGGTGTCCGATACGGGTGTGGATCAAGAGGTCAGATCCTCTATGACCTAAATATAAGATTTGGGGATATGGATCCATGTGCGGATACGGGTGCCGCAATTCGGCTAAAAATAGAGTTATAAACCTAAATTATGAGATATTATGTGGAAAACTCGAGAAGAAAATAATGATCAAGAGGAGAATCTTGGAAGGAGATACAAAGAAAGGGAGCGACAATAGAAATTTATATATACAAGATATTTCATTTTCTTCAATTTCACCTTAGGTTTTATTTTGATTACAGAAATCATTGAATCTGTCCAAAATTTCTCCCTCGAATTTGGTCAATGTATCCAATACCGGTTGACCAGATCGGGTATGGATCCCACACCCACGTCGTACCGACACGGGTGTGGCACCGAAAGTGAAGAGTCCGAGCAACTTAGGTTATTCTAATATTCAAATCCGGAAATTGGTCCATCTAAATTTCCAAACCATTCTCCACCCTTTTTTCTATTTCTAGCTTCATTCACCATTATTGAATCATCCTCTGAACTCACAAACTTTGTGGTTTTGCTAACTAGAAATTCTAAGACCCATCTGGGGTTCACTCACAAGCACTAAACAACTTTTTTAACAGCTTGGTTTCTCAATTTATAGCAGCTAGAGTTCAGCTTAATGGATATTATTAGCGCTATGAGGTGGTTGGTATAGGACGATTGGGGGGGGGGGGGTTGGCTGGCAATGGGTTTGGGACGATGGCAGGTAAGGGACGACAGGGATTGGGGATGGCTGATTTTTCTTCTTTTGTTTCCATTGTTGACATGTCTTTCTAATTGGCCTTGTTTGCCATGCCACGTGCATGATAGTCATGCACCACACATAATTTAGAATTATCAAATTTGCGTTCAAAAGTTACATTTTTCTACAACATAAAGTATTTAATAGATGCTAATTGTAGTTAAAGTGTCAAAATGAAAGTATTACACAAATTGGGGGTGTGTGTGTGTATTTAGCCATAGTTTAATGTTGATTTTTATGCAGGTCCTATAATGCTTATACATCATCAAACGAGCCCTTAATGCTTATCCCCTACTTTAAAATAGTTGTGTCAAACATGCTCAAGTGCATACTAAATTCCTCTTAGTATATTAGAGATAAACCACTATAGTTTATTAGAGAACTCCTAGTGTTAGATAATCCTCAAGTACAGACTATAGAGTATTGAAATTTTATAGACCAGACAAGCCATTTATATTAAGTGAATACGACTGACCCCAACTAGCTTGGAATTGAGGCATAGATGTTGTTACAAGCTCCTAATCACATTACACAGAAAAATTAATCCGTGAAACAATTAGGAGCATTGTAAGGATACTTGCATCTCATGCAATTCCAACCCAAAATGACACATAACAGGTTCCAATATGGACTATGTTGCTCGAACTCTTTAAAAATGTTGACTTACACATATCGTATTCGCAAAAAATGTACTACTTCCGGACTATCCGACACACACTCGTTGACTTTGAAGAGTTCGCGCAATATAGAATATGGAAACACTCATTTCTTACTTTGACAAACAAAAAATAGTCGAACAAACAAATTAACAGACACCCAGATCAAATTTAGACATCATCACTCAATTACTAATGAAATACTCTATCATCTTTTAAAAAAACAGTAAAATAAGAACAATAATTACTTGAAAAATAATCAAACAAAAATGTTGTTGCACCCGTATCATAACCATTGAAAATGCACTACTTTCGACCGATCCGACACACACCAAATCAACAGACACCCAGATCAAATTTAGATATCATCACTCAATTACTAACAAAATATCATCTCAAATTACACAACAGCATAACAAGAGCAGCAATTACTCAAAAAGTCAAAACGCATACATGTTACAGATCGTATAAACCCTAGTGATTTTCTACAAGGCAAAACAAATCTCTGATCTAAAAAATAACAAATTAAACTCTATAGTGCTCAAACTCTTCAAAAATGTCCACAGGTGCTTATCAATCCACCAAAAGTAGTACATTTTTGCAGAATCCCATACGGGTGTGACAGTATTTTCGAAGAGTCCAAGCAACATAGAAGCAACAAAATAAGTTTTATTTACCTTATCATTAAACGTATCGCCTGTGAGGGTAATAACTTCAGCTTTAGCGATGTAAATCGAACTCAACAAAAAGATGCAACACAATAAGATACAGGAAAATGGGTTCATATAGCGTTTCATTGCAGCCCAGATTTTGAGAAAAAAATTTCACTGAAAATTGCTCTGAATTTGAAGGAGATTTGGATGCCTGAATCGAATTTTGAAGACGATGAGGAAATTTTGAAAGGAGAAAAGGGAGAAAGATAAAGGGTGTTTGGGGATATTTCTAAAGGTTTATGGACCATTTTGTCTTATAATGTTTCTTTTGTGGGTGAACTTCAATTTGAAGTTTGATCCCATTATTTGAGGAGTTAATAACTTTGATGGTCACTCAACTATCAACTATTTTTACAGAAAGTCACTCAACTTTCATTTTCAATTCAAAAGTCACTCAATTATGACTTCTTTGTACAAAAAGTCACTCAACTTATTTAATTATTTTTTTCACTAAAATTTGCTGACATAGAATTTTTATTTTTAATCAAAATTTTAAGAACCAAATATATATCAATTTAAACCATTTAATGACCCGCCCCATTTAACCCGACCCGCTAAAAATATAATATTGAAATTTTTATTTAGGCATTGCATTTCTCCAAATCTTTCAGGATTGCATAAAAAAAATCATTCCGCATCAGAAAAGAGCTTGCTTAGTAGGCGTTTGGCCATGCGATATCATATCACGATATGATATCGTGAGATGAAATCAGCGTTTGGACATGCGATTTTACGCTGATTTCATCTCATGATTTCATATCATGAGAGGTGATATCATATTCTCCAAAAACCATGATATGGAATCACCATGTGATTTCATATCATGATTTGAGATATTTTAATACAACAATTGATCCATGAGTTTATATTTTGTTAAAACAACCCCACATTTATATCTACTAACCATTTGTTTCATATGTAAATAAAATTTATAATCACATCATTACTTTTAAAATTTATTATTCTCACCGACATAAAATTTATTATTCTCACCAACATATAGTCACTTTAACTCACACCTCAAAGTAACAATGTTGGTTCGTCTTCTCGGTCACATGATCGAGAAATGCAAGTTCAACGTGAGGAAATTGTCCGTACTATGTGGGAGGATTATATTAAAGACTAGTACACTACAATTTATGTTCAATTTTTTTTTATTAAATTAAAGTTAGATGAAACAATTACTTAAGTGGAGAACAAATAATTTTGTAATAATTTATTATGCGATTTTATAATTTTTTGTTTGCTTGATAAGATTGAATAAACAATTGGGGCTATTTTAATAGTTTTATAACTTATGGGCTTTTTATGTTTATGAGAAAATATACAACACAAAAATTCCATATCGCATGTCCAAACAAACGTTCAATTTCATCTCATGATTCCATATCATGATACCATATCATGATTTCATATCGCATGGCCAAACGGGCCCTTAATCTTTCAATCATGAGAGACAACTATATACAAGATTTTGTTGCTGAGCTTTGTTTCAATAAGGATTACTCAATTTCCTAATGGATCATAATAATTAAAATAAGGAGAAGATTCTCTTTCACAATCATTGGAGCAGTAATCAGCCTTAGGAATGACTCACAATGAAAAGCACAAGAAAGCATCCCCATTTAAATATATAGATGGATGTCAACCTTAGATATACTAGTACTAGTGTGAAAGCAAATCCCACAGTATTTCAACCATCGAACATTTTTGAGTAGATGGACAAATTACCCTTATGAATCAGCAGGGAACAAGAATGACACAAATTTCACTCTTGTATTAGATAAAATGACTCAGGGATGGCACTAAAAATGCACTAAAAATGCATTACCCTGTATCCTCACTGCCATTCACTAGAGAATAACTCATGCACATAGAGTAGAGGGTGGTGCTGAAGAAGAAAACTTAGGAGAAAGAAGGAGACAATAGAGAATAATTTAGGGAATTAATAATAAAATAAAAAGTTTAATATCATATTTTAAGCGGGTCTGGTTAAATTGGGCAAGTCATTAAATGGTTTAAATGGACATATATTTGGTTCTTAAAATTTTGGTTAAAAATAAAAATTCCATGTCAGCAAATTTTAGTGAAAAAAATAATTAAATAGGTTGAGTGACTTTATGTGCAAAGAAGTCATAGTTGAGTGACTTTTGAGTTGAAAATAAAAGTTGAGTGACTTTTTGTGAAAAGAGTGGATAGTTGAGTGACCATCAAAGTTATTAACTCATTATTTGAGGCGTTTGACATGTTTCATTTTGTTACTGGAAAAATAATTGTTTTACGAATGAAAATTGAAATTGTGTTTGATCATGAAATAAATTAGAGTTTTTCTTTAAATTTTCGTAAGAATAATTTTTGTTGTTGTTTTTGAATTTTTTAAATTTTTTTATGAACAAACGTGTTTTCATGACAAAACGTCATCTATTCGCTTTTTCTTCTTGAGAAATTAAAGTAAATAGTGTTCACCTAAATTGAAAATAGCCGACAGATACATAATATATGTATGTAGTTTAAAAAAAGTAAACGATGAATCTGACGAGTTATTTAACGGAAAAAAAAACCTTTTTTTAAGATACAAGATATGTAATTAATATAAGGTTTGATTAACATATTATTTAGTTTAACAGTATAATTTTTTAATTAATTTTTTGGCATTGTTGTGACACTTTAAAGTTTATTAAAGAGGGTGATAGGTCGTCGATTTTTGAACCATCATTTAAATTATATTTGCAATGTATAAGAATTTACAAGTTTACTACTTTTTGATATGAGTCTAAAGTTGTAGAAATCTTATATGAATTTCAGTCTTTCAAGAATTCATGTGAATATTTTTTTCTCAAAAACAACTTGACATTTAAATTTTTATATTTTATGGTAAATAAATTCAAAGAGGTTTTACAAGGAATAAACAACATACCATAAAATAGAAATTTAGAAACATATAGCCAATACAAATTTATAACCTTGTTGAATTATTAAGCTCCTTGTGAATTCACATGTAAGAATAATTTAGAAAGCTTCCATGCAATATAATTTCTCTTTGTCCTCATGAACATGATTATCACCAACAGGACTAGCAAATTGTAGAAAATCCTTGTCTTGTTCAAAAATGGACATTTGTTGTTGATTCAAGTTAATAAACACTTCAATTCCTCTATTTTGATCTTGTGTATTCATCAAATAAATCATATTGCTAAATGGTGTACTTGCTATGCTTGCTCTTGTAGGTCTCCCCCATCCAAAATCCAAATCTTGGAATGGAATGTTACATACACTACTACATCGATACACATCGTGACATGAACTCTTTTGACGATACGATTGGTCATCCTCTATTTCTGTATTTATTTTATTTGCGTATTCTAGCATCTCTGATACCCATGTGTTTTCTTTGAAATTGTCTCTGGTGGAAAGCTCGTGTTTAGACTTTCTTATATCGGTTACTAATTTTGGTAACCTAAGGTCTTCTAGGTTATATATTGGTGTAGAGAAGGCGGTGAGAATGTTCCCGATTGTGGAGGTTGATTGTATTGAAGGTGGAATTGTTTTTCGTAAATTGGATACTAAAACCATTTGAGACGAAGAATCATTACCATTTGATATGTTTGCACTAGCAATTGCTGCACATTTGTAAACAATTGCACTAACAACTTCAGTCGTAGTTGGATTTTGCACTATTGATGATGGATCATCAACGATCATTGCTTTGAGAGCTCTTATATCGGATTCAGATAAAAAAAACCTCTTTTCAAATTCGATACTTTCTTCTGCATTTGGCTCAACCACAACGGGGAACTTTAGTGGGCCATCGGGTAGAGATGGCATTAATGAATCCTGAACATAATATGAAGGACATGATAATTCTCCACTTGGATATTCTCGGGCTATTGTAGCCCAATCCTTCAAAAAGGAAAAGGCACTACGCGCATCACCCACCTTATGTGACATGCACACACTTATTGCCATTCCTCCACAATCAAAGTGGCTAAGTTGAGCTACGCTCAATCGACCACCATCATTTGCATGAGGAACATTCTTCCAGGATAATCCTGGAGGAAATGTTAAGTCTGGGCGATGAACAATTTGATCCATTGGACAATTAACTTCAACTTCAAAGAACTCAGCTCCAGTGTCATCACACTGAATAGTGGCATTATTTCTTAAACTTCCAACCCATGGTTGATGATAAGTCAATGCTTTTGAAAATGAGTTTTCTAGAAGTTTAGAGAGTTGTTTTGGACCTTGTTCTAGTTGGTGTTTTGGGTAAAATAAAACAAGGGGCATATAAAAATTACCCATACATTGATCAAGAAGTGAAAGTTTGTGAATTCTTTGAGTTGATGGAGTGGGAGAAAAAGGTTTCTCAACTTTCTTGGAGATTGTTGGCAGCAATCTTGAAAAACTAGACATCTTTAGTTTATTTATTTTTAAATGCAAAATTAAAATCTCACACTAGTGAATTTTTCTTCTAAAGTATTTTGTTACTATATGTAGATACATTAGGAACACAGTATTTAAATACTAGCCAAAAAAGTTTAAACAATTTTTTTTTCTTACTTTGGAATGATTGGTCAAATTTGGATTGCCATATACTATACAATATAACTCTTATTTTATTTATTTTAGTCAAAGAGCACCATTTGGAACTGTTCTAGCAATGTCAAAGATCTCAATCTTTATCAAAATTTAATATCGGCGGGATGTAAGGGTGGCAACGGAACCGGGAGGTTCCGGTTCCGGTTCCGGTCCGTTCCGGTCCGTTACCGGTTCCGTCTCGGTTCCGGATAGTGCCGGTTAATTCCGGACTTGTTCCGGTCCGGGAGGGGTAACGGGACGGAAACCGGGATTTACCGGTCCGTCCCGGTCCGGTTAGTCCCGGTTCCGTCCCGGTCCGGTCCGGTTCCGGTCCGGTTCGGAACTCTTTTTTTTTTTTTTTTTTTTTT